>NW_025814049.1:3649110-3953202 GCF_018902025.1 Drosophila willistoni | reverse complement strand
TGGGACGGATTATGCTGAAGTCTTGCAATTATATTGGCTGGCGGGTTTTCCTCATGTAATCGCATACAACTCAACGGAATCACAACTTTGGAGCATGGAAGGATACGGTTCTCGACGGATTGAACCCACATCTGTGGAGAAGTATTTGAAACAACGTTATCGAGGGAATCTCATGGGCCATCCAGTGCGTGTCTTGGTTACCAATGATCCACCACATTCGTTTGTGGTGGAATCAACTGAGATCTCTAAAGATCCCTATCAGGGCAGTGTCATTAATGTATTCAAATTGTTTGCCTTTCATTATAATGCCACTTTTCAGGCGGTGCATTTTGCAGGCTTAGTGCGTTACTCTACCTGGGAATGCCTTGCCTTGGTGGAGAGCAACCAAATCGATGCTTGTGGCAGTATTTTTGTCAAGAACTTTCGTTTTGCCAGCAGTCATCCAGTTCGCATGAATCGAGTAGCCATTATGGCACCTTATGGCAATGCCATTGATAAGTTTTATTATTTCCTGCGACCCTTTGATGATTATGTGTGGATCGGCATAGGAGGGAGTGTGATTTATATAGCCATGATGGCTTCACTTATGCATAGACTTTTTTATGGTTACTGGAATGTGGGTCAATACATTCTCTTGGCCATACAGAGCCTATTGAGTATAACAATGCGCCTGCCCAGGCCACTTTCGAGAAGTTCCAAGCTGTACTTGCTACTTTTGCTCTTCACCACGGGATTTGTGCTGTCCAGTTTGTATGTGGCTTTACTCTCCATGATGTTGACCACAAAACTCTATCACAAACAGATGAATACTTTGGCTGATCTAAAGGCAGCCAATGTCAATATACTTTTCCAGCAACACAATATCGAGGCAAACTCTGTGTATGGCGGCTCAGCAGAGTTACGTGAACGGTTTCAATTTGTGGATGAGCTAGTTCATAAGCAACACCGTGATGCCCTGGATCCCCATTATGCCTATGTCGACTCAGAGGATCGAATGGACTACTATTTGTACCAGGAAAAGTTCTTGAGACGGCCACGTATGAAAAAGTTACCCAATCCCATTGGTTACACCTGGGCCGTGCAGGTATTCAAACAGAATTGGCCACTGGAACGTCTCTATAATCAGCATATACAAAGACTTTTTGAGACTGGTCTGCAGTATAAGTTAGTGCATAATGTCCATGAATTGGCAGTGCGTTCGGGTTTCCTACACTTCTTACCCACCCAATATAAGAGTGTGGAACCCTTGGAACTGGAGGATATTGCCATGGCTGGGATGGTCTTAAGTGGTGGCTATATTGTTTCTGGCATTTGCTTTCTAGGGGAATTAATGCTTGGCCATTAATGGGCTCAATCTCAATCTCAATTATGGGAATTGCCATCAAACGGTTAACACCCACACCCATGCCAGCAACAACAACTACAACAACCCCTAAATGTTGAAACGATGTTGAGTTGAAATGGGGGATTAGGGTCAGATCCAGACCCGCATAGAAGCAGCAGACACTTCCTACTATTTTCCTGAAAGTGTGTCACGGAAGTTGCCAAAAAAAGAATAAAGAGAAAAGAAATGAAGCAACCCATTTGATTGAACATTGATTGACAATGGGGGCGGCGGCCATTCGGTCAGGAAGTAGCAAAGTGGGCGCGGCCCGAAAAACTGTCAATCGATTGGGATGGGACACGACAGGACTTTTGCTTCCATTGTTTCCCTTTAGCACAATGAGCTGTGTGTCCTTGTAATACCCATTAATGTGGCTATTGTTAAACGCGACTCGATGACAGATACTTGGCCTGGCTTATTCTGAATTGGATTAACTATTTCTGGTTTGCAATTAGTCCAGGATTTTGTCTGGTGAAATTATGATCAGAAAGGAATTGGCGTAAACAATTACTTGCATTTCTTTTACTTACTAGACTTATCAGAAAACCAAAAATTGTTGCCAACTGAGAAGAGAAAAATACTGTCACAATTGCTGCTGCCTCACCGCCTCTTATCTCTGTGACGTCACAGAAAAATGTGCACCTTTAGATTGGGGACAAAAATAAAAAAAAAAAAACAACAAAATTGAAAGAAATTTGATTAGATTTCATTACAAAACTCGAAATATGTTAAGTTGCCAAGTGATAGGTAAGTATTTTCTATTGGCGAAATACTTGTAGACAAATTACTAATGACAAAGTTATGTGGGTTTAGTTTCTAGTTGGATCTATGGGATGTTCCACCTAACTTAAAGCCTAAATCGAATGGTTTTTTTTTTTTGGGGGGGCTGATAAGGTAGTCAAAGTGAAGAGGTTATCATAAATTATATTATGGACCACTTGAGACGGACTTCAGCGATAGTTCTTACTTTCTGTCGATCTGTTTTATGGAAATTGCGCATTAAGTGCTTTAGGATTTATGATTAATACCCAGTTAAAGCCATGGTCTTTAATGACTAGGCAAACAGTTTTCAAGTTTCAAGTAGGTATATAGAATCAGGCGTTGATTTCCAAGAAATCGAATACTACAAAGTGCTCCCTGACTAGTGGCGAAGCACCTGATCGAGCTGGGCTGTTGATCAAAGTCTAAGACTTACGTGTTATCAATTCAATTGGCTAACGTGAAGGGGATGGGATCGGAGTATTGTTTGTAACTAAACAATTCAATTTTTATCTCCTCTATCTTTTGTTTTCACCGACTAAAAATTACTAATTTAGCTGCTTGGGTGGGCTGTATTGTCTTTGGGCTTTAATGATTTTGGCCTGTCTTGACTGGTTTGGCCCCCCATCCACTTGAACTTTGTAACCAACTGCTGACCAACAACTAATTGTCCACTAATCTTTCATGAACGTAACGAAATTCATTTGCCATTTGCCATTTGCCTTTAGCGCCGTTATAGCTGTCAATCAACTGTGACATGATGGCGGCGGGGGACCTAAGAAACAAATTGTCTGAAAGGGGGGAGAGTAGAGAGTGGCGTGGAGTGTCCGGGGGTATAGAGAAATTCTTTGGCAATCAATATCAATGACTGATTACGATTAAATTGTTGGCGCTCATAAAAAGTAAGCTAGCTAGCACGCGCTTTTCAAACGCTTCTATTACCTTTTTTGTGTTTTTTTGGCGAGCCTCCACAAACGACACTAATTGAGGGAGAAAAAATTATAGTAAATGTCTACGCGCAAAATTAGTTTAGTCTACTTCCTGACCATGTGCCTAATTTATGCTCCATCATCAGGCAAATGACGTGCAAAAAAGGCAGAAAATTTCAGGCCCTACCCAAATGTTATTTCTCCTGCTTCTTCAACGTTGTCGCATTGCAGAGGAGGAACTCTATTTGTGGGGATTTATAGCATTCTAATTGAAGGACCATAAAGATTGCGTTTCCAGACAACAAATCAAAATCAAAACAAATCATAAATAAATCTGTACAAAAATAACAAATTATTGTGTGAGAATTCCTTTTGAGAAAGATTCCATTGACATGTGTCTTTTGGCGGCATGAACTTTGCTATCGAATCGTATATTAAACCGAAACGGCAGCTGTCTCCCTTAACACTTATCAACAAAAATAGAAGTACAACTGGCAGAAAATACATATATGTTTTGGCCACTTGAGTTTTAAGTTTTGTTTTTTTGCCGGAAAGCAAATGTACTTAATGAGCATTAATTGATTTTAAAGACAATTTATGATCAATAGTTTAACTGCTGATATGTTACCCCTTTTTGAATAACATTTTTTATTTTAGTTGAGTTTGGGGGTTGTGGAACTTGAGCTGAGAACAGGATTTTGTGGTTTTCCTTGCCAAGTTTTGAAGGCACGTGCTGGCCACACGCTTGAAATAACTTTTTGGTCTTGATATCAAAACCACAAAAAAAACAACAAATTTTTTAAGCAAAGTACAAGTATGAGTATTTACCTTGTGCAAGCGTCTGGCCAATAACAAAAAACCGCAAAGTCAACAAAATACCCTCGTACTACCCTAATACACACTCACACACACACATACACCCCTCTTATTTCCCCTCAACCCAACTCAGTTTATCTCACTCTTTCTATATGCATATGCGGCGTGTGGCCAGCCAGCGGGCTTTTCATGTTTGACAAGTAATAAAAGTGATTAAAGCAAATCTAAACATTGGTTTCATGTATATTAACTACGCTGTTTGGTTTTGCATTAAATTTTATTTTTACTCTTCCTATTACACAAAGGCGTTGTCTCCCCAAGGGAGGGGGGTTTTGGTAATCAAAAATTGCAAAATTCCATCAATAGAACGGAAATTGAATCTCTGTTACCGAGAAAGAGAAAAAAAATGGTTGCTTGTTTGCTAATTGTAATTACATAATGGATTCACTTTGAATTCGCTGGGGGAAAAAGGTCAACAAAAGGCTTACAGTGGGCACAAAAGGGTGACTCATGCCATTTCGAAAAAGTCATCAGATAAGATTAACAAATTCCTAAGACAAGAAAAATTATCATTCTAAAGTAATTTAATTTATTTTTATCACCAATAATCAAATAAGCAGAAGTACTTGTAGTTTGATAGAGGTTTCAGCTCCTAAAAGTATGCTACAAAAACTTTGTTTACACAGGATTATAGATTTCTTATATGATTTTCTTTGAGGATTAAGGTTCTGATTTGAAAATTGGAAAATCCGAATGGAAAATTATTAATTGTTCATACTTAAAGGGTGCTTAAAAGTTAAATAGAAGTTAGTTGGAGTTTCACCCCCTTTGTGATCCGTCACTGAATTTTTATTTAATGACAGGACTGGTCTAAAGAGTGCGTCCGTTGCGTGAGAGATGTCAGTCAATATCGGGAAGCCCAAGGGAATAGTGTATAGTGTAAAAAAAATATCTTGTTAGTTGTTGTGAGTATCATCCTTTAATTTTAAATGCATTTTTATTGCCATTAAACAATAAAATACATATATGAGTAGTCCCAAATAATGTTAGCAGTAATCGCGTTTATCATAAGTTTGTATAAATTTTAGTTATATTCCAAAAATATATTTATTGTGGGGTATACTCCCTACCTATACCTATATATCACTACACTTACAAACAAAATATCAAATGATATAACCAGATAAAACTAGAATTAAACAGTATAAAGTTATTTTGTTCTTTACTCAGTCAATCATAATAGCTTTCATTTTATAGTATTTTTTCACAGAAAATTTTGCCATAACTTAACCAAGGCTTGGTTAGATCTAGGACTGTGAAATGGGGGAAATAAGCTCCTTTAAGTATGCAATAGGCTGAAAGTGTTCAATATTTGCAAAAATTTTAAAAATTTTCGTATCCCGTGTAACTTAAAAATTGTGTACAAGCAATGCTTGATTTAAGAATTCATTCATACGCATAAATTTTCAAATCTTCTTCATGTTTCAAAGTTCGAATTCTTGGTCAGCTTATTGCATACTTTTGGGAGCAAAGTTCCCTCATTTCTACCGCCTAGATCCGCTATGAACTAAGCTGTTATACCAAATTAAATGTTTACACTTTCAAGAAATT
Source organism: Drosophila willistoni (assembly GCF_018902025.1). NCBI lineage: Eukaryota > Metazoa > Arthropoda > Insecta > Diptera > Drosophilidae > Drosophila > Drosophila willistoni. The sequence continues at coordinate 3,947,703 of NW_025814049.1, read as the reverse complement.
AGTTAATGGCTCACATCTTTAAACACTTTATAAAGGGTTTGTTACTTTCAAATTAGTTTCGTCACACAGTTCATATGAATATCTGACCATGCAATAAGTCTAGTCATAAATGGCAGTCAAAAAAACTCCCTCACCTATGTATATATGTACACATACACAGACCTATAGCCCGAAAAAAAAGTTGCATGTCAAACGACATGAAAACATTGCTAGAAGGTCTCTTCATATAGCCATTTCACTTTGTTCATTGCTTTTGCTTTGTGGCCTTTTGGCATTTCGCTTGGCCATTTTCCTGCGGAAATGTGCGCCAAAATGTTTGCGTGCCTCTGCAGCCAGCAGGCAGAAGGGGGTGTGGGCCAAAATGGTGGGTGAGGCAGAGAGAGAGAGAGAGAGAGAGAGAGAGTATGAGAATGTAATATGTTGGAAATATTTGAAATTTAAGAAACATGTCGAAGAAGGAGGCATCCCCCGTTAGAGTCTCGACTCGACTGGCCGCCCTTCTTTGGCAAATGGCGCCGTCAAATGCGTTCATTGAACTGCCAAGTGGCAGTGCAATAAAATCAAAAAAGAGTAGAAAAAATACATTTAAAAAGGAGAAATAAATATGTAGAGGATAACTGGCGACGGAGAAGCTAAAGCTTCTCTGCTGAAAGTAGAACTGGAGATGGGAGCAGCAGGATCTAAGACAAACACAGTGAGCCAACGGATTTATGGGGTCGGTTGTCGTCGAACGGAAGCGGAAAGACGCACAACTTGCAACTGACATACAAAATGGGTGATGGAAAGGAGGCGAGGTAAGAGAACCGCAAAAATACAACAAAAAAAAAACCAAAGAAAAAAAAGCCTGTGTTCAGAAAGGAAGCTGTCAAAAGGCTGGAAACCCTTCATTCTAGCAGGTTGTTCTTCTTGTTGTAGTTGTTGTTTTTTCTTTCTGTTTTGCTTTTGGTTCAACGGAAACGAATTATGTTGCCTTATGCAAAAGGGTTCAAGACGCTCTTCATCTACTATCTCTCTCTCTTTCCTTCTCTTTCTCACTCGGTTGAGACACTGACTGTCCTGTTTTTGTCCTGTATATTTTTTGGGGTGTCCTGGGGTGAAATTGATATGCCAAAAGCTGATACACTAAACAAGAATATTGTTGTGTGTGTGTGTGTGTCTTCAGTTCTTTGACAGATTCAGATTTTTCATATATTTTTGGGGGGTTTATGCCTCAAGAAATCAATTTGCCAAATTTCATGAATGACTACCATTTGTGATTATTGATTATAGTTGGGGGCAAATGCATTTATAACAGATTATAGTAACCCTTAAAATAAATGTTTAACCCATTTAGTATTGGGTTTGAGCATCTTTTGCAGTTATGTTCACTTAAGTATTTGTGGCTTTAATATAATATTTAGTACTTAATATTTAATTGATGTTCATTTACTTTTTATTCCTGAGTGTTTCTTGTTATTTCTGACTAACTATTCTTACTGAGTATTTCTACTTTACTTTGGTGGTCTTTAATGTTGTTGAATAAAATTAAAACATTTATTCTTTTTTAGCACTCAGTGATCTCATGTGATTAGAATGCTCTTTCTATCGATGTCGTAAGCTTCAATTTTAGTTTGTCGCTTATTAAATTAGATTATTGAGTAAGTAAACTAAATGGTTTCCTATACCGGTTTAACCTTAGTTAGAAGACATATTTTTATTTATGGATCTCTTTCTAGATTAAAAAAAGTATCTTTGAATGATTTTAACTAATTAAACCAACAAATAATCTCAAGTAATCAGCAAATTCTCTTTGTTTCCCTTTTTTATACTTTTAACCCTTTGATTTCTGTTATAAAAAGTTCGTTTCGTCTATTGTAAAAAAGGAGATGCTCCTTTAATGGAAGTATTCAATAAGTTAAACTTTATTTACCTCTTTTGTCAAATCATTTTAAAGGTCATGAAGTTTCCCATATAGATCCTTTTGTACTACTTTTAATATCTTTCTCATTTAAACAAGTTACTTGATTATTTTGACATTCTTTGCAATCGACTACACCGAAATTCAAATAAAAGTGGCCTAGTTTAAGTGTCCAAATAGTAATCACCTCTAATATTTCTATATATATAAGTATGGTATATAGATACGTATATTAAAATATAATTATTATTTTTAGAAATCGAATTTATTTCATTGTCAATTCATGTGGTGAGATAATGATTAGATAGATTTCTCTATTGACAAAAACTTCTAATTTTAGTTATTGGAAATCATAATTTTATATAGCGATTTCTCATTTGTTTGCAATTTCGTATACTTTCTTTCTTTTATTCTTCTGATTCGCTAGAATAAAGAAGATAAAAATTGAATTTATGGTAGATCATAAATTTTTGGGAATTCCTTCGTTTCATTATCATGCAATTGGGGAATGACAACTCAAATTTTTTATTTGGTTTTGTGGGCTGTCATGACGTAGTTTTTTGTTCTGATTTTGGAAATGTCAGTCAGAGTTAATCAGTTAATCACTGTAGATGAAGTGAAAAGTGAGAGTAAAAGATTTTACTGTCAAACCGTCAATGTTGGGGTAGATAAAGTTACTAACAAAAGCCTTCAATTGTCTGAGCCCCAATGACTTGGTCAAGGTCATTGATATATAGTTGGATAGTTTTCTTTTCTTTGGTCTGCTGATCGAAATTCTTTGTGGTCAAGTGTAAGTGTGGGTCTTTGGGTACTCATTGCCTCTCACATTGCCCCACCACTCCGAACTCCACTTCAAACCACTATGGTGGCACTCCTATTGCCTGGTTGCTTGCCACTTTTGAAAACAGTTGCCACGCCCCATGGTCAAAGGCAATTTGTTGCGCTTCGTTGCGCGTGAAAATTATGATTTTTACTTTTGCTTAAATCTCATTAAGTTAAAACTGAAAAAGGATGCCAATTGCCTAGACCATGAATACCAGGTTAGAGGGGAGGAGAGCAAAACGGCGGCGTGTAGCCAAGCCAAGCGACTGCGATTTGCATTTTAACTTCCTATGAAATATTGAAAACTAAATCCAACAAAAAAAAAAATGTCCTACCCCATAGTTTCTGGTCTCAAAGGTATTCGGTAACACCAACAGAACAAAAAAATATTTGCTGAGCATATTTTTGTTTTTTTAATTAAGCGCAGCAATTTTTTTATAGACACATTTTTTTGTTTGCATTTTATTTTTTTAATGATGCATCATAAATTTTGCAGAAGTCAGAATCAAGAGGAAAGCCCACCAAAAAAAAAAAAACAACCTTCTGGAGAACTCTCTCATAAAACTCACGGCAGGCGGGCGCGGCGGCTGTTCCATAAATGGAAAGTGAATTTTATGCGAGGCATTAAACAAAGTTGTGAAACTGAAACGTTTTGTATTAAAGTCGCTTGATAACTTCATCCCAAGTGGTAAGGTGAGGCAAGCTGGCTAAAGGCATGCCATGCCAGTAAAGTTACTTGGCGGCAACTTTGTATGCCCTGCTCTCTGGTCTGAGACTTTAACTGGGTACTGGGTACTGGGTACTGGGGGTACCGCCTTATCGATCGGTTACCTGATAAATGTTTGACACAGTGTGCAGCTTGTGTATGTGTGTGTGTGTGTGTGCAGTACTCAGGGTGTCATTCAACCCGAGGCAAGGCAATTGTGTGTGAGTACCGAGTAAGTAGTAGTAAGTAAGTAGTATCTACTCTAGTCGTATATAGTCTGGTAAATAACAATTTTCTTCTTTTTTTTATAGCTCTCTCTCTCTGTTCGGCCATAAAGCCTGCAAAATGGGTGGCCTCATATAGAGTAGTTAATGATCTCAGAGCTCGAGCAACATATTGATCACGATTTTTAATTTAACTGTTTCGTTTTGGCAACCAAAAACCAAATAAAACAAAACAAAAACTTCATTCCGTTGATTTATTTGCATATGCAACATCGAAATGCACTCTCACAGTGAGCTTTTAAGTGGCCCGCTCTTGACTCCAGATGGAGATGGAGTTGGAGACGCATTGCCTTTATTTGTTTCCCTTCGCCCAACTGTCACCAAGTGCTCTCATTCGACTTGGGCAAAGGTAAAGCTTATTAACACACAAAAATTGTATTTCATTTTTACTGCCCAGTCCCAGAGACTCTCCAGTTGCTGCTGCTGCTGCCTTTTCGTGCTGCCTTTTATCGCATTTAATGGATTTTTAATGAGTCTTAAGCGCAGCTTTTGACAGCCTTCGTTTTTGTGTTTTTTTTTTTTTTTTTTTTTCGTTTTTGTCGTTTTAAATCTGTTTAATCCTGTTTACTTATAAGAGATGCAGCATGAGAGATTTATACATGGACAAAGTTCAAAGTGTTGACCATAAATTTTTAATTTTTTTAATTTACTTTACTTAGTCCTTATCCTCCTGTAGCATTTCGGTGAGTTCATCATAAAATGAGCTAACCACCAGCATGCTATAGCATAGAATGACTATAAAACTCAAGTTAATTGTGTATTTAAATTATTGAAAGCTCGAAATGAAATAAACTTACTTAAACGAATGATGGCCAAGGCACTTAACAAGGCAGTAACCAGAGTGCAAATAAGCACACAGAAGTTAACCAACAGCCAGGGACCCATGTACCAACGTTTTCGCTTTACACAAAACAAAAAACGAAATTAAAAACTCCCTCCCCCTCCATAAAAATGGGTGTGAAATGTTGAGTCTTTTGCAACTTACGGCTATGGCGCCATATATCAACATTGCATCATTCGAGGACATCAGATAGAAGCAAACCGAAAAGCAAGTGACACAAGTTCGTGTATCCATTTCGGCAAAAAATACATGTACAAATGGCGGAAAGTCGTCTTTAATAATCCAAAAGACGCCAATGCTGGCAAATATGATGTCCATGAGTCCAAAGAAGCATCCAGTCAAGATGACTCCCACCCGCAGAGGAATGCAACATAAACATTTCATCAAACGCATCTTTCGTATAAAACAAGAAATACTGTGGTAAAAAAAAGAAGGAACTACCCAAACATGCACTGGAATTTTGAAAATTATTAGTAATGCACCATACAACAATTAATTTTTATTTCTATTAGTAAATTTTTTGAATTGTAAAGCAAATGTATTGTCTCAAAGGAAGTTTTTAATTAATTTTTCGCCAAAAATTTGTTAAACTTAGTAATAGGATCTATTTAAATGCTACTTGTTATACAAAATTTAGATAAAGAATTTATAGTTCAGTTATTTCTTAACTTTTTTTTTTAATTTTTAAAGTAAATATAGGATCAATATACACATTTTTATTTATTTTTTTCCTTTATACATATGTACGATCATTATAAACACTTTCATTTAATCATATTTTTAGTTATTTTCCTTCATTCTACTTTAGTTTTAATATCAATTATATCATAGAACTATAAAAATTTCATAAATATACACATAAATTAATGTATATGATCCGTTTCCAATATATCCATCCAATATATTCAAATAAATTATAAAATTCACTATATTTATTTTGGGTCATATTCTCAAGGACTTGTTTTAAGGTCAAGCGCAATTGATTTGAGTATTAAGAATTCTTTATTTCAATATTCATCTAAGCCAAATGTTGAAAAATGATCAGAATTTCAAATCAAGTTTTAGCTTACAATGAAAAATTATCGCCTAATGGGAAATAATATGGGAAATATGAGAAATAATATTTCCCTTTTGGGCGATAATTTTTCATTGTAAGCTAAAACTGCCAAGAAAAAGAAATTTCGAAGATTATAGAAGATTTTTAGTTCAATTTCAGTTCAATTCAGTTATTTAGCATGGTTAAAGGTCTATCGGGTAGATTAAAACTAATAATTCTGATTCTAATAATGATAATACTTTTCTTATTATGATTTTTGGAATCCCTGTCTTTAGTTCCTATGAATTTGGTAATTTCTCATAAAAGTTTCAGATTTCTTTTCAATGAGTCACAAATGTTTGTGGCCTAGAAAATATTTCCCTTCTACCACCGCAATGAAATGCCGCACTTGTCTGTAGTGTCTTATTAATGTAATTTTTTAAATAAGTTAAAGAATTGGCCATCTTGGGAATAGCTGCCTCAATAAGTACCTTGTTCCCAAATCTTAAGATATGGATTACCTAAAAGAGATTTCACAAATAACAATATACAAATCTTACAATTAAACAAGAAAGAAGGAAAAATGATAATACAAACATGACTAAATGTATAGAGATATAAAAAAAAATTAATTGATTAATTTTCGCCAAAGCCTTTGTTACGATTTTATTGACTTGTGTTTGCCTTGAAGATTACAACATTTTCGGCAGAGTCAATCAATTGGAATGCAATGATAATACAAATTGCACAATTTAAGTGCAATCGGTAAGAATATTTAATCCCTACTCGAATATGACAAAATATACTAATATTTTAATAGTCATAACTTGCTGCTTTCTGTTTGTTGTCGTAATCTTGTTAACTTTCGAAACTTTTTGCAAATGACTATTACGCGAAAATTTTCCGTTCAACAATAACAACAATTATCAAGAGTCTTTAAGGTTCTAGGAATACTATTTTTTGACGTAAGTGTAAGACAAGATTTCAAGACAAGCAAATCAAATACCGAAACAATAATAAAGCGAAAGGCATTTTATCAATGTACAATCAATATTCGTAACACTAACTCAGCTCTATATACTAGAGTACATACTGTCTCAAGTGGCGGGCCCTCTGATCGCCTCAGTTTACAACGCAAAAGCAAAAAAAAAGAGGCTACTAAGGGTTACATTTTTCATTTCTGATCAATTACACGGAAGCGCAAAAAGATAACTAGTTAACTAGGGCGCAACAACTAGAATAAAGGTGCTGTAAATGAGAGTCATGGTAAAAATATGTCAAGTTCCCTTGTGACATTGGCACTTCTTGGAAAACCCTTTACCACACATACCGCACCCTTAACCAACCCAAATGAATGGAAGAGAGCAGAGCAAGGTCGTTGCGTGAGGATTGATAAGCAACATTTTTGGCACTGCAAAAAAAAAAAAAAAACAAGAAAAGGTGTCTCCACACATATCTTTCGAGTGTTTGGCGGCACTGACAATGCCATTGTGTTGGGTTGAACTTCAGAGTTGGTGGGGGGGAAATTTTTCTTTGGGTATGCCTGTACCTAGCAGCAGCACCAACAGCCACTTCATTTATCGCCAATGGAATTTTAATTGAGTTAACTTGTCGTGTAAGCAACGCGTCTGGGTACGTAATTGGTTGCGAGAACTTTGGAATCACTTCCCCCTCACCCACACACACCCTCGAGAGTTTCCCCCCTTTCCTATTAATGCGGACGTGTGATAATAGTTAAACATTGCTTGGGGCATTAGTTGGTGTTACTTTGCCCCTAGACTCCCCTCCAGCCGAGTGTGTTTCTCGAGTCGGTGGTTGCGGCGGCTTCTTCTCATGCATCTTCGTCAGGGGCTTTAAGTGGGGTAAACACCCCAACACAACACGAGCTCTCTGACAGCAAAAGCTTCAAGTAACTTAGCATATTTTTGGGGCCTACTTAAAATGTCTCTTAAAGAGATTTCCCAATAATATTATCAAAAGGCTAACTGTTCGTTTTTCGGCATGACTGTACTGGACACTTTCGCTTTCGAATCGTGACTTAACCCAAAACGTGAGGGCTTTCATTATTGACCAGTCGAACTGACCTGTGACACGTAATTGAAAGATAAAAGCCTTGAGGCATATGACTAGAATTTACATACCCAAAATAGACCTCTGACTTCTCTGGTCATAGTACAATTTCGGGGGGTCTTAGACTGATAAATGGGTTTTTAATGCCCGCTGACTCTCTCTCTCTCGTTCTCTCTCTCTCTCTGTCTTACACCTGGCCAAAAATAGACAATAATTTTTCAATATGCAAAAAATAGAAATGGTCAAACCTAAACGGCATTTTGGTTAGATTGCCCGTTAGGTGTTTTGTTTTAGGCCTGTAGTCAGAATGAGGGGCTTTAATTCTTGTGAGGCATTAATCAGTCTTTGACAATTTCCAAGAAAACATATCTTTCTCTCTTAGTGAAGTTTCCGCCAGAGATTGGCTTTTGACAGGAAATTAAGAGGGAGTAATTACGAAAATAAAACAAAAACCAAAACTAAAAAAAGAGCACACGTTTGGCGTGTGGCATAGCTGGAGGGGTTTTTTTTCCTTAAATTGATTTTTTTTGTATTATTATTTTTGCGCACAACTCGTTGTTGTTTCTTTTTTGTTTGTTGTTTATCGATAAATTTGTTAATCCAAAGTATAACAAATTATTTGACAAGCAGGCTAATTGATTTGATTCTCGTGGCATGCGACATTACGACATTGGAAAAACATATGATAGACTTTTGGTATACTGTGTGACATAGCTTTCCACTCTAGTTTTCTTTAAACATGCCTGTGGGTTCCTTGCTAATTAAAAAAGTAGTTTAACCAACTAATTATTTAGTCACCTCTAATTAGGTTTTGTCACCTATGACTATCACATGTCTAAGATCTAGATAGAGGGGCCATAGGAATGTTGCGTATACGCAACGGAACAAAATTAATTTGTTTACTATGCAAATTCTTGAAATATTTTCCATATGAGTGGCACCTAAGAATTTAAGTCAAAAGTTAATGTTTGATTTAGTTGATATAATAATATAATTGTATGGTAAATACCATATTGCTGGTCATGATGTCGTTTTGGGTTTTTTCAAGCCTCTGACAATCCTCGGGCATTTATCTATCATTCCATCTATTTAACTATCTATCTAGCTCTATATAGAGAGCTATCGACATTTGCCTTTTTGTTTTATTCGAAATGTGTCTGTCTCTGTCTTTTAGCCCCGTCTAAGAAGGGGAACAAGCAAAGTGAGTTGCCACATTGCTGGCCAGATAAGACAAAATGCGTTTTGCAATAACGAAACATTTTTTATAAGCCATATACAATATATATATGAAGAATATGTACTAGGTAGACCTATTTTCTATTTACTTTAGACAAGTCAACGTTGTCTTTGGTTGTGGATTGTTGTTGCTGTTGCTGTTGTTGTCGGAGTTCGCCTTGCATGTTACAGGAAATAAACAATAAGTAATTATGCAGTCTTGCGCATTGTTTTCAGCTCAAATAAACGATGTTTATAACAGTATTTCCCCCCACTCTACACACTGAAAATATGTATATGGGGATATAACATGGCAGAAATCATCATCATCATCATTATCATCATCATCATTGTCATCATAAAAAACAGTCTGTTTCTGTCCCACAAGTTCTGTCTTTGTCAACAAGAGCTAAATGTGACAAAAAGGCATGCCGCATACTCTGTGCCTTATGCCTTATGCCGGCTGGCGCTTGCAACGACTCCAAAAGAAGACTTGGAGTAGGCAACCGTTGAAGAGACTCCCAGGAGGTGTGTCATATTTTGTGTACACTGAGCGGAAGTTTGGTTTCTGATAAGCAAGCATCAGAGACAGAGAAGAGCCAAAAATTGGAGCTTATTCCTGCAGTGCTTTTGAAATCGAAGTAGAAGAATAGAATTTGTGTACTCATACATAAGTATATGTAACTGGGTCAGTGCAGTTGACATAAGCACAAAATGTGGGCGGTTTCTCGGTTATGACAGGTGAATGGATGTGCGTGTCTGTGTGTGTGTTGATGCAATCATCGGAAAAGCAAAAGTGATCGCAGGCGAGGCCCTAAATACAAATACCCAAACGTAGTCGAGATTCAAAGAAAAGTTCTTGTGAACTTTTGAAGACTGTCTCAAAGTGGTTTGAATGAAGTTTTTGTTAGCCATTTACCATAAAGTTTTCTATATAAAATACTTGTGTGTTAAAAGATATGTAAGACTTTTGAGTTTTTAAAATGCAGATTGCACTGCAAAAATAAAACTTTACTCTTAATCTGAATCAAATTAAGAAGTGAATTATAGGATGATAAAATTAATTATTTTGGATGGGCTGTATCAATAGAATATTCAATATAGAATCATCATTAGGGAAAGATTTTTTATAGACTTAATAAAACTGAACTCCTTTTCAAGATCTTGCTCTAAAATTGGCACATTTTTTTTGATCATGGATCATCAAAGATCCCTATAAAACAATAATGACATATCATTGAAATTTCAAGTCTTTAGATTGATATTAAAAGCCAGTAATAGATTATATTAATAATAGGTATATGTGGATTGTTAAGGTCTAAATAATAATATGAAATAAATTTAAATTATGTATTTATTTAATATTGATAAGAAATGCAATTGCCTTGCAGACTGACTTCTTTTCATTTAATCTTCAGGTCATCAAGAAAAATGTTTATTAAGATGATTTCCCAAACTTTTTCCCACTTTTAGATGCTTTAACGAGTTGTTCATTTAAAATAATAGAAGGAGACTCTCTGCCCTTTACAGATATAGATATTCAAGGATCTCTCAAAGACTATTATTTAATGATTGCTCGACAAAAATTGCGACACAAACTGCATGCACTTATTGTACTCAAGAAAACGATTAAAAAAACTACCATAAAATAACTGAGAATACCTTAGGTCTGGTCATAAAACGATTTAGATCGATTAGAAAACGTCACATTGTCATAAAAACAATATCAATTATATCTCTTAATCATTAGTTCTGTATAATATCAATCGATAGCTGGACAGGGCAGGGGGGCAGCTATAAACATTAGAACCCCCTGCAGGCCAATTGATTATAATGCCAAAATGTACCGGGCACGCGCTTATCTAAGTGCGCAATATAAATAAAAAGTCAAAGGCAATTTCGCACAGTGCAGTCAATGCGATGGATACCAAGAGCAAGGCACAATATAAAGTGAATTGAAATCGGGGGGAATGGGGACTGTCAGTCAGTCAATGGAGTTGACTTTATCGATGATGATAGTGATGATGATGATGATGATGATGGCGGGCGAGACGCCAGCGCCAAAGAAAAATGCGTGTCAGATAGTGGCTAGGAAATTGGAATAGTAGTAGAAAAATAAGTAATAATCGTATCTATTATTGTTATAATAATAATAATATAAAATAATGGTGTCTTTTTGTTTGCTTTATGTCAGAGTCTAGCGCCAGCGCCGCCACTCAAGCACCTAATTTTCTTTTACCTCTATATATATATACATATATATATATCTATATATGTATATATGTTTTCTTTAACAGGCGCAATCAGGTGCTGGCCAGGTTAAGCAGCCTTCCCAACGTCTTTGCTTGTGTTTTGTTTTGTTTCTTTAGATACACATGACTAGCAGAAGACCAACTATACAACAATAGCAACAATGGAGTGTCAGTATCTTTTTTATTAATCAATAAGAGCAGCCAACTCTTGGCTTTTGATAAGATTACAATACTGGGGTCTCTTGGGTCTTGGGTCTTGGGTCTGTGGTCTGGGGGACTCTTGGCGTTCGTTTTTGGCTTTGCTATCTGAAGGGAAATTGGTGCCACAGCCAAGTCAAGTCCCCAAAGAATCAGGCAAACAGCAGGAGGAGAAGGCAGGTGATTGAGGGTGAACTAACTTTTTGCAGTTAAAACGTGTGGGAGCGTTTGATTTTTTTTTTATATTTTGGCAATCGAGAGGTGATAAACAAAATACCTTAACTGACATTGCCAATTATTATTATAATTGATAAGTAATGTTTGCCTAATATAATTCCTGCATAGAATTATTTGCACTTATTGTGGCATGTGTCACAATGGGCGTAGTTAGATGGGGGTAGGATTGGAGGTAACTAATTTGTCCTTTTACAAAAACAAAATCTACTTAATCTATCAAAGCCATTAAGATCATCAATATAATATTGTCGCTTTCAAAAACAGCTATACCTCATTTTTCAACGGTTTAAAACTTTAAAACAAAATATAGTCCAGAATAAAATTCTTAAAATGATAAAAGCTATCTTGAGAACTCTCTTTTTTTAATATCTTTCTTAAGAGCAAAATGCACCTAAGAACTCGATCAAAGTTCTTTCATCGTTTCCAGTGGCTATGGCAAATTATATTTTAAAATAATTCTAAAATCACTTTAGATCAAGTCATATTCGGATAATTCCATATGGAAAGTCAATCCTTAATACGAAACTCTCATAACACTCAACTAATTTTAAGTGATCTCCTTTCTAACTAGACTAATTTAAACTACTCCCATGACTGTCTAATTCGGTCTATAGGCAAGGGTTTGGAAAGTATTATGGACTATGGTCATCAATTTTCATAATAATCATTATTTACATAAACCCTACACACACACACACACAGACACACATTCACACATACAGACAGTGTCTGTCAGACACATTTGTTTAGGTCAACTTGTTATACAAAAACTAATGCATAATAATAATTGTAAACAATAAATGGAGAGTTACAGTTTTCAAGTCGAACTCTATTTCCAGCTTCACATGTTATTTTTGCTCTGGTTTCTTCTTATTTGCCAATTTGTTTTAATTAGTTTAAAGTGGCTAATTTGTTAAAAAACAAAACAAAACATGAAAAAATAACGTTGTATTACAATATAAATGAATGGATTATGCAACAAATGGGGGCGCCTGGCGACATTGAAATTCCAGACATGCCACAAAATGCCCCCCACCCCCGTCGCCAACGTAGCATTCATTTCAATATTTGTATTGACCTTCACTTTGATAAAATTCCTTTAGGGCCAAGTTAGTCTATAGACATTCATATGTATACATTTATTGTTATTCATATCTGTATGATTTTTGAGATTTTTTGTTTTGTTTTTGTTTTTTATATATTTAGACATCTGCTTTGATAAGGAATACAAGTTGTGGGCGATATTAAACCTTCAAACAAGGTGTGCAATTTTTGATTGGTAAATTGTGAGTATTTATAAACAATATTTTTATAACCGACAACAAATGAATTGATATGAGCAGACAGGATGGGCTCGTTAGATGGAATTTCTAGAGAATTGAAGGGGATTGCCATAGAATTGCATATATCCCAAATGGATGCATTGATAGCATTCAAATATTATTACCCATCATTGTGATATTGTTGTCAGATCTTCTAGTATACTCGTGGTGTGCAATCAATTAATAACGATGATAATGCTAAAAGGCTAAAAGACAAATACAAATTGATATCGCCAAACTTAAGACCCTAACATAATGTCAGCAATTAAATTGGCTTCCTTCTCCTCCTTCTAGTTTAGCAAGTGGCCACGTGACAGACAACCCATCAAAACTTTTTTGCCGCCCAAAAACAAGAACTGCAATATTTGCTCAGACATTAGCAATGTCAATAGCGGCACACAGGGAATAGGACTTGAGCAGACGACCAAACATCCAATGAAACGGAAATCGACATGTGAAAGCCGGAAAAGTGTCTTACAACAAAAGCCTTTTAAAGCCGGACAAATGATTCCACAATCGAAAAGTGCCGTCAATGTATAAATCAATTCTTTATTTGATATGACTTTGACTTAAAGTCTTAAAATTGCTGAAATTTTCTAAAGAATTTTTCAAATTTATGACAGCGTGATAGGAATATCATATCATATCTATGTCTATGTTCTAAGTAAAAATTGTTTTTCTAGTTTTTGTTATTTTTTCACCAAAAATAGTTTAACTAAAGCAAAGATTCCCCAAATTGTTGTTATTTTGCTTTATATATATACATATACAATTATATGGCTGATATCGATATCGTTTTGTTTTTATTTTTTTCGATAATCATACTCACGTTTAGAAAACGCGACAAAAACTTTCCGTTTGCAATCAAAACAATGCGAAAAAACAAATACATAATGAAAAGAACCTGTTGTCAACTCTCGTTCAGATATACATATATATATATATCCATATCTATACAATAGAGAGCTGATCTGGTCGGCATGCATGGCTCTATATGAAAAGAAACTTACCTTATCATCGGCAAATGCCATAAGAGTCACACTTACATACAGACATTAAAACACTTGGAATTTATATAGAGGCTATACCAAGAAATATACGATATATACACCTCTGTATATATGTATATATGGAACCCCCAATTGATGTTGTTGCTATCATTTTAGTGTTGTTGCTAGACACCCAAAACGATGAAGAGAAAAAAAAAAATTGTGCTGCTTCTCTCCCCCATCTATTGACAATTCAATTAACGTTTTGAAATAATTTCCTGATAAGCGGGGTAATTTTTTGTTTCTTTCATTTCTACACCTTATTCTTCTTCTTCTGGCACATTGCCTTTGGTACTAGTACTTACCAGACCTAATAACAAATTGTAAAAGTTAATAAAAAACAAAAAAACGAAGAAAAAAACCCAACCAAATTCGACGTGAACTCAAAGGAATAGCCTTGTTAATTGGGTTATGGTAATGGGACAGACTGAGAGTACTTCAAGTACACCTACAAATTTATGATAAGAATCACCTTTCCTATTTGGACTATTATAATGCAAAATTTATAGCACAATAACTTCCACAGACTACTTATAATTAGCACTTGAGTGCTTCCAGAATCTTTCCATTAATCAAAGAACAAAGAAATTTATGAATTAAGCTAGGAAAATGTAGACTAATTGCAGTACTTGTAAAATTAGAGGGCTTTTTGGCCTTCTGTAAAGATGATACGATAAGACCAGTAGATGGTTAAAATGTTCCATAGTAACTATGGAATGAGAGAGCAGTTACATAAGCTGGATGTTTAAGTCTTAATAATGCAGTTCTTTAGGTAATTACTTTGAGAGTATTTCAACATCTAAGAAGACTTTAAGTCCACATTTCTAGAGTTCGAGTCAACCATTCAGCTAACTGGACTACCTCAACTTAAATTGATTAACTATAACAATTCATAAGCAAAAACACCTCACTACAAAAACTCTCATTCAACTGCATTCGCATCTTTAATGAATTTATTACCAAGTTTAAGTAGGGGAGAGGGCCCAGTTATGACCCGGGTTTTGAAAAACCTCGAAATTTTTTCTTCAGTTCGGGAAAATGAAAAATTAAGAAGTTTAACATTTAAATATTAACCAAAGGCAACTTTTTTCCAAAGAATGTATGTTTATTTGAGTTACTCAAAAAATTTTGGAACAGATTTAATTTGTATAACTTTTTTTAACTTTAAAAAAAAGTGGCCCAGTTATGACTCAACTTAAGAAATTCACTGAAAATAAGAAAATATGAAAGGAATGTCACACGAATTGTTGTGATTTAATGGTTTACTTATTTTGAAGGGCTTCAAAGCCAAAAACAATGAAAAACCCAAAAGAAAATGGCCATAAATGAGAACGATTTTAAGCCCTCGTCGTCCATGTGACTTTCGCAGTTTTTGCAAGTGAAATAACTTGCTTGCATATTAGCGCACTTCGAATGAACATTCCCGATGGAGATCTTCCAGAATATTCTTGGACAAACTGGTCTCAATATGTAAATTTTCTTTCCTTGTTGTTAAACAACAACAAAAATGTTGGAATTTGACAATTTTACATAATCCGAGTGCAAAAAAAAATGGGACATAACTGGGCACCCCAGCTAAGTCATAACCGGGCCTTTTTATAGTTTAAAGTTTATATCTATATTTTTTATATACACTACATAATCACATAAATTTTTATAGAATCACAAAATATACGGCAAATACAATACTTTGATGCATTGCACTCACCTTTTCACTGTTGATTTCACAAAATTTTGGTACTTTGAAAAAAATGGAAAAAAACTTTTTCGCACGATTTTCAAAACGATGTTTGGTACGCGTATATACAATACGATTATTAACGTTGGGGTCTGTCCAAAAACTGCAGAACGTCTAACAAACATGATTTACAGGGCTCAAACTGTTATTCAATACCGCATTTCAAAAATATTTGAGAATGTCACAACTGGGCCTGAGTCACAACTGGGCCCTCTCCCTATCTATTTAGCCATCACAGTCCCAAGTTTTAGCTATAGATGGATTTATTGGCAGCTATCGATTGATAAAAGTATCAATAAATCTAGTGAAAAAAAAACAATTTCTCAGCAAAAAGGAAAACAAAATTTATTCAACAATATTTCACAATGTAGAAGCTGATTGACAACCTGTTAGCTCTCGAAAAAAAATTAAATAAACCTATTTAACTTTCCACTAATTAGTACTTAAATCAGTTTATATTTTTCAACCTATTGCTAATTGGGGAAAAAAATTTATTTAACATTTAGAAACATTGTGTGGATGAAACCAATTAGACAAACTTGTAAAATGTCTGGAACTTCCCGCGAAAAGCAAAGAATTCTCAGATTTCCCCCACTTGCTATCAAAAAGTATCTGCGAATAGCAAATAGAACACAGAAATAACTTCAATGATAAGAGAATAACTGGATTTAATTGGTGTAACATGAATTGGCAATAACCGAGAGTCGTTGACAAATATATAAGACTCTGTCCTGATGCTTGGAAAGTTTTTTACTATATCTTTTGCAAGTCAGCTAAACATAAATCCGTTCGTCACCCTGCTAAGCTATCATATAAAGTGGCGCCGCCTAATTTCCACTAATTTCGATGCCTTCATTTGATTGCCGCCCCTTTTGTTTGCCTCAGACACTTATTGTCATCATTCGATGGGTTCTATGTACACACACACAATATTAACCCCTTTGGTATTCATTAGATGCATTAGGTTTATTAAAATTGAAGTGTCCTGCAAAGCCCTGAAACATGTATAAAGCTGGAGGCCATACAATACGACCATCGCAGTTCTATCTAATCAATCACAGGAAGAGCAACAAAATCTATACTAAATTTAAGACGTTCCTTGTAAGCAATCAACTTGAATTCATTAGCCCAAATCGATGATTAATTTATTGAAAATTTCTCTCAGTTTCACCTTGCCCAGAAAGAAAAGTAAGTAAAGAATTTTTGCAAAACATTTTGCTTTCATCTTTACATCACAAAAATCGGGTTTTAAACAAGTTTATTTGTTCTCAAAATTTTCCACAATATCAAATTAAAATTTCAAGTCACACTCAATTGGCAAAATAAAACAAAAAAAAAAAGAGGAAGAACAATTTGAAAATCATTTGCATATTTGAAACTCAAAAGTTTCAAGATTTCTCACATAAACACATTCCACAAAAAATGACCATAATGCCCTAGGGCCAAAAAAAGAGTAAAAAAATCGCAAACAAAAGAAGAAACCTCTCGAGGCATTGAATAATTGACTTTCAGCCAACCTCGGCGACAGGCAGCTTTAACCTCAGACAATTATTATTGTTTTTTTCTTTCGTTTTCATATACAACGCATGCCAAAATTATTTGTAATATAATAAAAAGTTCATTTAGAACAAATAAATAAAAGAAAAACCACCACAAAAACGTATAAAGCAAAGGCAAAGTCAGAACAGTAAATATTGTAAAATAATAAAGAAATAAAAACTCGTTGCACTTAGTCAAGTTTTAGATTATCAAGTACCCTACAATGTAATCCATATAAAGGAAATCTTGTGTTGAAATCGTTAGGACTTTAATTTGTAATAGGAAGAGTTCGAGCATGTAAACTAGTATTTTAATAATTGAAAATGTAAATTGACTATATAAAACAAATCTTTTGTGCTTTATAAGTGTAAAGTGCTTTAAATTGTCCTTTATTTGGAAAATATTTGAAGAGATATAGTGCTCACAGTGTTTAAGAATAACAGTTTAAAAAACCAACACTCGAGTAGGTAGAAGTGGTTTTGGTAAAACAGTACAATTAGTTCATAATTATAGTTTGATTTTCTTTATCTCTTTAAAACATTTTGTCTTCTTGATGTCACTAATCTGATGGATATACAAGATTTATAATCATAGGCAGCATAAAAGATTGGCAGGTTGTCTCTTTGGCTATTTTAAGAAACACAAAGTTCTATCACCAGCAGACTTTGTTAAAACTAGTTGCGAATTCCAACTAAATGCGCTACATTTTCGCTAAAAAAGAACGGAAAAGCAACTGCAGATTCCACATTATTTATGTGCATTTGCTCGGAGTTATTGGCTTGCCAATTATTTTGGTTATAGTAATATATTCAATATTTTACATTCATAAGATTTATTGATCTTAAGCCGGTTAAACACTAGCTTCGATTAGTTTCAAAAATATCAATATGCAACATTTTTTTTAAAGAAGAAATATTATCTAGAAACTTATGTGGTATCCAATTATCAAATAATATATGGACACTGGAAATATATTTGTAGAACAGGTAAAAGCTAAGAAAACTTTTTTGGCTTATTAAAAAAACTTACGAACAATGTTGTAAAATTGTTGAACCATACAAATTTTAGAAACCTATCTTTTAAACGTATTGTAGTTATTTCAAATTTGGATTTTTATGTCTATTCTACATAAACAATGTTCTAAGGTTGGCCTCACAGTTTTCTTTTTTCTTGCTGAGCAATAAAGGTTGTCTTTTCAAAAAGTGATTGAATTCCTTTGGCCAAGTCCTGATATACTCATTTAACTGAAATTTCTAAAGGGTATAATAAGTGAAAAATTACGTCAAACGGAACTTGTAAAGACAACGGCAAAGACAGTCGTTGCCGCTGTTTCATGCCCAAGGAATTTCAGGCATTTTAGTTATTTATTTCGGCACATTAACAACAGACAAACACAGAAAGAGTGAGACAGAAAAAGCAAGAGATGGAGCCAAAGAGAGAGAGAGAGAGAGATGCATTATACCCGGACTTTAAATTGATTGTAAAATAAATTAAAGTGAAAATCGCACACACACAGACAAACACACACACAAATAAACATGGCCAGAACTGTATAATTTAATTAGCGTTTAGTTGTTTTTTTGGCATTATGTTGCCTTTTTGTTTTGCTGTTAACAATTATTTACCTGACATTTCCCAAGTATTGTTTATTGAAATGATGATGCCTCGTCTTTGTTTTTGTTTTTCAATATTTGTTTATTGTCAATCGATATCGATTTAGATAAAAAAAAAAATATTTGGCATAGTTTTTTTTCCCCCCGTGTTTCTTGTTGTGGTTTTTTATTTAAACAAGAGTCACATTAGGGATGGGTCCCGACTTTTTGATCAAAGTGTATATTGACATGATGATATAACCGATTGATAAGCATATCGACGATTATGGAATATTTGCCCACGAGCCAATCTCAATACTCATCAAATAAAATGATACTTGTAATTTTGAAGGGCATTTTGAGAACCTTTTCGAGACATTGAGAATTTTTTGCAAATATTTAAATTACGCGATAAATCACCAAGACCATTGAACTTTTAGTAATAAACAACAACACAACACAAAAAAAAAAACACGTTATCAAGGTAGACAAATAAATAAATAAATTTATGAATTAATGTTGTGATGTGAGTTAACTTACCATCAGGAGGTAAATAATCTTGGCATAGACCGTAAGCTGTGGTAACCTGAAACATTAAATGACAATATATCAACGTTTATTTTATGTGGTTTTTTAAAGTTCAAGTTCATATTTAGTCTAATAATAATTTTGTTATTGAAACGGGGGAAAAACCTCTCAGTGAGGCGAGGAAAATTTAGATGGAAAACACACACACACACACATTCAACTGCATTCAGGCAGTTGGCATTCAGAAACGGTTTTTTACCCGACTTCAAGCTCAACACCCACAACATGGCAAAACAAAAAAAAAACAATTATGACCAGAATAAACGATCTAGAGCACATGTAAATCATTTATGTTGACTGACTTTTTGACATTTATTAAAAATCCCCACAAGTACATACATAAACCGCATAATAATTATTTTCTTTCTCTCTCACTCTGTGTGTTTGTGTTTCTGTTATAATAAATTCACAGCTAAGGAATTTATTATGCAATTAGTGCAAAAAGGCTGCAATGTCAGTTGAAAAAAATGTACATAAATTCCACACACAAGACTAAGAAGCCAAATTAATTGCCATAAGAGCAGCAGCTGCTGCTGCTGTCAACGGAAACAAAGCCAACATGAAAAATGGCCAACAACAAGCCGGCCAACCGACCAACTAACCAAAAACCTACCAAAAATTGTTGGCCCAACCTTGATAGTGAAAGTTAAGAAAGTTCTAGCAAAGGGTAAATGCAATCAATATGCAGGCAGGCACACATACGAGAAACCATTTCTTAACCATTTCCACTGCCAACCTTGACCAGACCCCATTGAAAGGAAGAAAAGTTTTCTTCTCCAAATTGAAAACGCCTTTTGCATACATTTTCCAATCGAATATTTAATAGAACTTGGCATCCAAGGTGAGCGAGGCCACCAGTCGCTGACGATTCTTGACCTTGGGTTTGCCATAGTAATTGATATCATTGACACGATATTCGCCAGGTCGCAAATAGGCTGGTATACTGTTATTCTCCAATTGAAAATTCCTCACATCATAGAAGCCCTGTTGAGGAATTTAATTCTATAGTTAGATGCTTCTTAATCACAATCTACCCACAGCTTTAATGGGACATTTATCCGTCAGGTGGCCATATTTGAGTATATTGCGAAACCAGACACGCATCAGACTGGTCTTGAGTAGCTCTTCCAGCGTCTTACACGTGTCCAGGTCATAGTTGAAGAGAGTCTGATATTGATTAGGCCCTCCTATTTTATATTGCACAGTCATGGAGGTTCTTAATCCTGCAGTTAATGTGCGATTCACATGCATATCCACATTGAGGCTGCCTTGGGGAGTTAGCCAAGCTCTCATGCCGGATAGAAAATCTGAGCCAAATTCTACACTGATGTTGGTGAATTTACTGCGAAGAGCTTAAGACAAAAAAACCTTTGTGGAAAGGCATTTTATTATATAAAATTTTGTATAAGACTTACTAAAAGGATTATGGGCTGCCTGTAGAAATTGCAAATAGTTGAGTAATAATATCAATGAAGCAAACAACATTTTGTTTATTTATTATGCTTTCTATTCTGTTACTAAATTAACTAAGTTTGTTTACAAAATTTTTAAATAAAACTCTAGACAGATATATATGTAATTAGTTGAGCTTCATTGCACGCCTAATGAGTGAAAATTTTTAACGGAAATACCTTATCGATCAATTGCTAATCAAAAAGTTTAAAAAAAATCTATCGAATCGCAGTTGATCAATCGGTATAAAGCTAGAAAATAATGTTGATTTAATTCCTATTTAATACCAACTAAATCTTATCATATAACGACTTAACGTTAATACGTTTGAAGATAATCAAACCATTAGTTGTCTGGGATAGTAATTAAAAATAATTGCAGTTTAGTTTACTTAAGACTTGTGAGTTTTTCATTAACAAAAGTGGTCTATGAATAGCTTAATAAATGGCTAAAAAGAATGGTTTTCACGTTTAATCATAATCTCATTTAATTAGCTGTCTAGCCCATTGAAACTCATCGACTTAACACGCTTTTCAACACTTGGCCTCAGTGTTTAGTAACCCGGTTTCAATTTCAACAACTTTCAATCGCCAACTCGATCAATCAATCATTCACAAAGCTTATCAATCAACTGCTGATCAATTAGCACACCTGTCAATTGATTCCGTGTTTTGGTCTATTGATGAATAAACCAGATCACAAACATGAGATTTGAGTCGTTCTGCAACACTGACTAAATCTATACAGAGTGCTAGAGATTCAAGTTCAAACTGAAAGTTGCCAACTGAAAGTTGTTGCCTTCACACTAAACTGACGTTGACATCGCACTTTAGTTGGTTGTTTTTGTTATTGTTGACGGCGTTTAATTGGAAACACAGTTGGGTCCTGATGCAGGCAGTTGTCTGCCATTTGGCTGCTGTCTTCATCAACATCAACATCAACAGCTACAAAAACAACAACTGCAGCAGCAGCAGCTGTAGTTGTAGCTGTAGCTAGATCTGGACATGAAGCTGTGGACAGCTGATGGACATGAACATTTTTTGTGTGACGTTCTCGACTGGAGCTGGACAAACCCGTTCAAAGAAGTCGACCAAGCAAATATTACGCATACGTCTTGTGTGCCCAAAAGAAATGTTTCCACCACCAAACCAGCTCCAGCACCCCTTGGATGCCTTGAATTGACTGAGCAAGCCGCTTGGAGCGTTTAATTGCAAATTATTCAAATAGCGACGACGTCGACATTTGCCGCTGCAGCTGTCATTGCTGTCATAACCAGTCGCCTGGTGGTGCTCCATCTCCTCCTCCACCGACTCTAAGCCCCTCCAGCGCCACGACGACGACGACGACGACGACGACGATGGCACCACCTTAACCAACCCCTTCTCTTGACTTTGCAATTATGTCTCAAATTAACACAGCTCCCGCCTTGTGTATCGGCAAAAATTTCCCACTTTGTTTTTGTATATATACCTATATATAAATATACAATTTTTTTGGTCGTCTGTTGTTGTCAAATGAAATTAGGCGTGAAATGTAGCTTGAACTTTGATGGAAATATTTTTACAACTATTGTTGTTGTAGCATTATGTAAACATTGCAAGTGTTTTTGTAATTATACTATAATTTTCTATTTAATAACTGGCAATGCCACGTGAATTTTAGGTTTTTGGGGCTAAGGAATTAATTTCCAATACATGATAAGATGTTTCCATGCACTTTATCTTTATGAGTATCTTTTGCTATACATTATCTTTTGGCCTATTTATTAAGCATATTGACCATGGGCTAAGAGACTGCAAAAAAAACCACGCCATTTTATATGGTTAGATAAAGCCTCCTTACACACACGTTTTGCCGTATTCCACAGTGGGCCAGCAACATGTTGCTTGTCAACATTTACTAAATGCAGCTGCATGTTGCTAACAGCAGCAGCAGCAGCAGCAGGAGTGTTGCCTTCGCCTGCGTCTTAAGTTGCATTTATATGCAAATAACTTAAATTGTTTTCAATTTGCCACTGCAGCAGCAACAGCAACAACAACAACAGCAGCAGCGCCTTGGCCGTCTATCGCCGCATTCCTTGTGGCCAAGTTGCAGCTAATTTTATGGCTAATTGTCCACCTAGCCAGCCTTGGTTGCTGCTCGTTGTTGTTGATTGCTGATGAAGTTGTGATATTTGCGATAAACACAAAATGTATGTGATAAAAATTGCTAATCGATCGAATGGGCTGGAATTTCTTGATTGTTTTTTCCTCTTCTCTGCCATCCAACAGCAAAATGAATTTACATTTGGCATATTAATCCAAGAAAAGGCAAGAAAGAAATGTTCTAAAATTTTCATTTTATAACAATCAAAGCAACCGCATTGCGGCAAAAAAAAAAAAGAATCTCTCGCCAAGAAAATATCGATTTCAACTAATAAATTTTGCATAAAATTATAAAGATGCCTCCTGCTGCTCGGAAAAGTCTAAATAAAGATGGTCCTTTAGCTATAAAGATGAATGAAACTTTTATAGAAATCATTAAACAAACAAAATGTGTATCACTCTTAGTTTCTCCCTCTCTCTCTCTCCTGGTTTTATTACAAGTTTAATAAAATTAAACAATAATTAAAATATACATTGGTCTGATCTAAATGGACATGCGATTAGTATGACAGAAATTGCGAAACCATTCATAACGTTCCAAATAGTCATGAACACCCTCACCAAAAACATATAGACGAACTGGCACATAATCGGAATCTTCGTCATATTCATCAGATGTATCATATAAATGGTATTCACCATCCGTGTCCTCTTCATTCGACAGCAATACATCGATGGTAATGATGCAGTGCAGCAGATAGACAACTCCATTTGCTAGAGCACAGATCGCCTGAGTTTTTAGATACGCAAAGAATGGATGGATTGGCTTCTCGGGTAAATTTGGATCACCCATACCCACATACATCAAATGGAAATCCTCTTCAGCATCATTTAGAGTCATCATCGATATAATTACATACATTAGAGAACCAATTGCTGTACGTAGTATTTCCTCTACCAGATTAGATTGATGTCCTGTACATATATTGATACTGCAAAACATTGTCATTACGGTGAATATATAAAAAATGACGGCATAAAACAAGTGAGTCAATTGAGCATATAATGGGAGAAAGCCAAGATCCACGGACATAAACCCACGTATATGAAAGGCCATTAGAAACATATTGATTACCGTTTCCACGGTGTAGAATAGAAATAAAATTGGACGCATGTTTCCCAGACCATAAAGAGTAAATATAAAATATATAATATGTATATTTTGTGTACGAAACTGACAGTCAAACCTAAGAACTAGTCATTCCAAGTTCTCTATTTTCTCCATTTGATTTAATAATTAAAATTTTCTATTTGAAGAGTTACATCAATAAATAGTTTTCCCGGCATGTCTCATTGAGTTTAGAAGCTCAGTTTTATTTATAGATGAAATGTCTAAGAAGTTTCATAACTCTGAGATCATGAGGCTACCACGTTTCCTATATATTTGGTTATAGGCTTTATATTGGATGGCTTTGACATTGGATTTCCATATCCACACCCAGTGCCTTAGTTCAAGTCTCAAGTCTCTCCTTCTCCTCCTCCCCCTCCTCGTCCTCCATTGCTTGTGTGTGGGGTGGTATTGGGTATCGCTCATCTTTAATGAAATGCGCAATACGATGATCAATTTACATTGACATACTGATTGACTTAGTATCAACTGACATGGGACTATATCAATAATGATGTTAATGATGAGCATGTAATGCAAATGTAAATGCAAATGCAAATTGCATTTGCAATTGCAACAACATTGTTGTAACTGTGAATTGTAATTGCAATTGTTATTGTTATTAGCGATTGTCAATGGTCTTATTGTTTAATGGCTTACAATTAGACAAGCCAACTTAACTAAGTAATACATCAACGAGTCGAAGAAGAAGTTAAACTGGTTTCAATTACATTACATTGATATTTCAGAAATGATCTTACTGATCAGAAATAAGGCACTTAATAATTTTCTTCAAGTTAATCTAGAGATATGGTAAGACTCCGCTTAAACATACTGATTAACATAACATTTAATGAAATCTCCATGAAATCTGAATGAATGTAGTTCCTCCTATAAGACTTAAAACAAATGCAACACTTACTTAACCAAAAATCAAGAAGACGGGGGAAAAAATCAGCAAACAATAAACAGTTGTCTGTCATTCATTACCCCAACTCAATCTCTTAGAATTACAATCGCATCATAATCGTAGTCATCATCATCCTCATCCTCATCGTCATCGTCGTAGTCTCATCTCCATCTCATGCAAACATTTCAATTTCCCTCAAACTGTCATTTAATAAAGTGCTAAAAGCCAGACACAAGCAATGCAAGACTCAAATGCAATGTCGATGACAATGCCAGATAATGATTGAAGGTGGGTGGAGGGGGGTAAGCTGGAGGGGGTAAGCTGGAGGGGGGTAAGCTGGAGGTGGAGTCGATGCCAAAGTAGGTGGTGGCATGAGGAGGTAACTCATTTTGAATGTCTCTTGCCACTTTACAGTTAGATGCATATTCAATGTCAATGCAATTGGCGGGGGTGTCCTCCCCATCCTCAACCCACTCCACCCACCCACTCAACTCAACCCACTCCACTTCAACTCTGTGGCATTTCCTCTGCCATCCATCCACCCGCTTGCCTTTGCCCGCCTGAAGCGAGTTCATGACTTGTGTGTGGCTGTGTGTCTGGTGAAACTTGTTGGCATCGTCGACGACGGCGCACAATTTGATTGCATATAAATATCTAATAATTATTGGCGTCTAAATGTTTGTGCCATGTAATTACATTCAACATGTGCAAAGTGCTAGATGGATGACAGAGAGACAAAAGCAATGAGAGGAGAGGGACAGCCCTCAATGGTTTAATTATTGCTGCTTTTGTTGTTGCTATTAAATGAAGCAATTAAATGGCAATTTATTAGACAGACTTTTGACTTATAGTAGGTAGATAAAAGGGAAGTTAGTTGAAACCACAAAAAGGAAGTCAATTCTGAAGGTTTTAATTGGGAGAGCTTGCAATCTGTTGATTAGCTTTCATTGGAGTTTACTTAGCGGGTTACTTAGGTCGTCTCCTTACTCTTTCAAATTCTTAGTAGCTTAGGTCAGTAATACGCAAATAAATAAACACTTTAGAATTAACAGAGGCAGATACCATAAAATTTAGTTTATATCGAAGTTTCTATACTCTTAATTTATAAATGATTTCGAAACTGGATCACAACTTACAAATTTATTAAGAAATACTCGACAAATAGCACTTAAGTAATTCTCTTTTGTTAAGCAAACAGATAAAGATTATAAGAGAAGATTCGAACAATCTGAAAAGTTTTTTAGCTTCAAATGCTATATCCACAATTGATTACCGAGATTCTTAGAAGAAGATAAGACTCTTGTCTCATAGATAAGGACTTTCTGTTGCAGTGTAGCTCATCTTGATGAGGATTTCAATCCACAAAACAGGCAATATCGTTACTCTAACAAAATTTAGAGATCTCTTACTAATCTTGAATCTATATACCTTCTATAGACAATAGACAAAGCTTTGACCTGAATTACTTTATTGTTATGGCAAGAGTATTTAAAATGTTTCTGATAAAATTTCTTACATATTGAAGCACGATTTATTTTTAGAGTCTATCTAGAGTCTAGACTCTTGAGTATACACTTATATTTGTGATATTCAATCAACACAACAAAATGCGATATCAAAATATTTAGTTATATAGATATTGTTGATTTAACAATTCAAAGTGCAGTGGAGCCTAGACACAAATAGTTTTCCCATGAGGCAAACCAACATACAAAAAAAAAGGAAAAAAACAAAAAAAAAAACAGAAAAATAAAGAAACAAAAAAAAAAAAAAAACTGCACACATCCTTTCACCCAGGGCAAATACACATTCTTTACACTTTGAATCTGCCACTGCAGATGAAGATGATGTTGATGATGACGATGATGCTGATGCTGATGATGAAGAAGAAGGCACTTTCCCACAGATGCAGAAGCAAAAGTCACATCTTAAGAGCTGCCCACGTTTTGGTTGTTGGTAGTCGCAAGTGTAAATTGGCAAACACGCAATTCGCCCCATTCCCCCGTCGGCCAATCCCCCTCCACCACATGCATACATATGCCTCATTCCCGTTGCCCCATTCCTAAAAGTCGCGCATACAATTCATGATCAAGTGCAATCTTTTTGACATTAATATGACAACGCCGCCAGGCACAGGCAGTGGCACTTGCTCAGGCAGAGGCAAGCAACCAGGCAGCATTCCCCAAATGTTCCAACAGCAACAGCAACAACAACAACTACAACATACAATTTAACAGTTTCAAGCTAGGGGCAAAATCAATTATATATACATATATATATGTATATATGTATTGTATATACAGTACATTGTAAGCACGAGACAAACGCAAAGACAACACAAAAGCCGCACTGCAATGACATCTGTAAGCCATAGAGATGACATCGTGATAGACAATTTACATAGCCAAGTAACTTAAGAAATGATCAGTCGACACTAGTAAGACATTGTAGGGGTATCAACTGAATATTAGGTGTTTTTCACATTGAAAGCCATATAACTATGCTAAAGATACAAATTGGCTGCTTCTAGTCATACGTCAATTATCGATATTCCCTCTCATTTATTGCGTTCATCAACAACATCAACTGCAATAGCAATGAGTCATTATAATCCATTCGTAGAGGCTCTTTGTAAAGTTCGGTAAGGAGTAGTGCCTTAAAGTTGCTGTTCTTTCAATTCATAACTTAAATTTCATTTAATAGAACAATGCAACTTAGTAGTCATTGACTAAGAAGAAGTTGAAATACCTTCTTGGCCTAAAAATTTTATTAAACCAAATGAAAACTTATTGCAACAAAAAAGTGAAAAAATGTTATAATCTTTCATACGAAACCGTTGGTCATTAAATATCTAAACCATGAGTATTTATCACTTTGGCAATGCTTTGTTTAAATAAGTTTAAAAAAACAGTGTTATCAATTTATTTTTGTCGTTCTAAGAAATAACCATTTGTTTATCTTAGAA
This sequence comes from Drosophila willistoni, assembly GCF_018902025.1. Lineage (NCBI taxonomy): Eukaryota > Metazoa > Arthropoda > Insecta > Diptera > Drosophilidae > Drosophila > Drosophila willistoni. Next base: position 3,919,738 of record NW_025814049.1, on the reverse strand, counting down.
AATACCAACTACATATAGCCAGAAGAATATTATACATATAGATGGTCATTAAGAGTTATTTGTTATTTTATCAGCAATTTCTCCTAACGATGTTAAGACAAACGTTTTTTAAAACATTTGTGTCCAAGAATAAAGACTTTTTTCAAGTGTACTTAATGACTGAATTAATATAAAATTTAATTACTTTAATTAGACAAATAAATCTGATATCTGTATCTATTAATTGCCCCTCTGTTCTTTCATTAAACCACCTAGTAAAGTCTATAAACAGTAGAAAAGTAGAAAAAGCAGAACTTAATAATTATTTAAGTCATTAAGAGTAAGAACATTTGTCACTTAAAGTGCCAGGAACAGAATATTGACCACTAACTGGCGCCAATTTGTCGTTGTCAAGTGCATAAACAAAAGGAGGAAGCAAAGTCTCTTCGAGAAGAGAAAGAGCAATAAACTTTGCCTTTTTTTGCTTTACTTTTTGACACTTTGTCTAGAGAACTCTCGACGTTTTTTGGACTCGTGTTGTTTAGATTGGTCAGTCACGCCTGCATCTCTAACGGCAAGTTTTGGACTGCAACTTGAGTCAATGATTGAGTATGCGACAGGCACAGACCCAAGCCAAAAACACATATCCAAAGCCAAAGCCAAACCCAAGCCCAAGCCAAGGCGCTCCACTGGAAAGTGGCGACCAAACTGATGAATGTCTGTCAAATTGCTGACACGCACGCAGAACGAAGAACACAGATGATCAGACACCAGACAACGACCAGAAGACAACATCGTCGACGACGTCGTCGTCGTCGTCACTGACATTGACACAATGCACACGAAGTGGAAATGGGAATAAAAATGCTTTAGTATGGATCATGGCGGGCAGCCACAGGAGGTGGAGATGGGAGCAACAGGAGGAGAAACAGGCAGCAGGCAGTCTTAGTTGCCCCATCAACATGAGTATATTTCATGCCATTTAATTTTGCTGTCATCTAATTGAGTTGTTGGCCAGAGAAATATTTATCGGCATATTAATGCAGCATATTTCAAATGCCAGGAGACGTGGACTGTGCTGACTAACTGACTTACTTCCTCAGTGGCTACTACTACTACTAACGTGGCCAACATACTCAACATGGTCAACATGTTTATGCAATTTGCCAGCCTGCCAGCCAGCCAGCCAGCCAACCAATCTCCCAGGGACTCTAAGCCAACTCGATTTGCCATGTCTATGGCCCCTGCGTCTTGTCTTATCAAATGATTTTATTTATGCTATGGGCGAGCGCATGTGTGTGCGATAATTGGATTATTTACTTTCGCGGCTTAGCGGCCAACCTCAACAATGTTGTGAAAATTGTCGAGTTTTCGCTTTCTATCGATCAGCAGCAGCCGCAGCCGCAGCCAAAATGTCGTTAGAGTTGAGCTGGATAAGTCAATTAACAGAAAACCAAAAATTAATTGAACTCAGAAACCAATTTCAATTTAATAGTTAATCCCAGGTTAACCAAAATTTTGAACACAGCTCATTGCCCAACTTTATTTACACTGGACAACAGACAACACGAAAATGAAAATAGTTACTAAATGCAACTCAGAACTTTAAGCCTTGAGAAAGATGATTAGAAAAACCTACTTTAAGGGGAAAACAGAAAGCAACGTTCTGGAATGGTACAATTAATAATTATTAATTATATTAATTAGTATTTTTTTGAATTTGGTTCTCTTAATTTCCTTTGTATCTTTGTTGCTTTTGGGCTTTAAATTTATGGGGTACAAAGATTCTGTCCTTTTACTCATAATAGGAAAAATCAAATATGAATTTGAGTTGAAAACTAAATTCAAGTAGTTTATTATTCAGCTTAAAGACGATTATATTGCTTCTTCGTAAAATCTTAAATATGTTAATAGGATAATAAACGTTTATATAATACCTAGTAAAGATCAAAAGTTTCAAGACTTTATGCATCTCAGTTTAGTTGATGTAAGCCTTGTCGTCTTTCCTTTATTGGCAATTATTATATTGAAATGAAGAAATAAACAACTTTTTTAAGAAATAAGAAATAAACACTTTTTTAAGTACTAAAGAAATATTTAATATTTTATTGTAAAGTTCCATTTATGTTTTGTGTATTTCTTTTTAATGTTTGTTTAATTTAGATTGAAGTTTATACTAACCCAAGAAATTTATCACTGGATTTCATAAAACAAGTTATCAAAATGTTTTAATTATAACACTTATAAATGTTAAAACCAGTTTAGCAAATTTAATTCTAATTAGCTATATAGTAATACTTAATAAAAATCTGCTGAAAATAGCTATCCAGACAACTGTCTCACCTTTTTGTGATAACTATAAGAGGATAATCCAACGATTTAAATTTTTATAACTGTACTTTTCTATAATAATAATATTGAACAATTTAAAAAAAACCTTTTACAGCTAAGCAAGTGAACAAATAAGCTCTAAAAAAAGTGAATTATGATCTTTACTGCTCAATATTATATTGAGTAAAATTTAAGTACTTATTATTACATTTTTTCAATATCATGTTAACATTGCTTTAAAAATGTTTTGCAAAATGATCTCATAAATAAATACTTTATATTTGTATATTGCTTACTTGTTACCAGTTCGATTAAAAAACTTAAGGCAACTTCAATACTTGCAGGACAGTGTTATTGAAAGTGTAGTTAAATTACTCACGAAATTGTAACATGATCCTATAATACTTAATGTTCGTTGTTGTTGGCAAACTAAAATCTGTGATAATCAATTAATTTCTAGTCCAGTTCGTTATCGACTTTTGAGCAATTTGTTCCATTTTTTTGTCATTTCTTCCGGTGACATTTTTTACTTTATATGCTGTTATATTTTTAGCCATTAGCCAGAAGCTGCCTCCACACCCACAAATCAAATGTCGCTTCCTGTTTCGGTCACTTCCCCCCACTCCCCACTCCCACGCAAGTTAATTGCAAATTGCAGCTTTCCAGTGGTTCAACTCCCTGCCACTGTCAATGTCCGGCAAACCTACTTAGACAGTCAACAACACCCAAATAAATGTGGTGGCACAAACACACACACACTCTCTCACTCTCCGCCCCCTGCATCCCACTCACCCACTCCCCACACACACCTGGGGCCAGCCATATTAATATGTATGAGTTGTGTCAGGAGGCAATGCCACAAAGCGTTTATCAAACATTTCACAAAAACATGCGTCGTCGCCCGTCGCCTTCGTTGACCCAATTAACAGGGCATTATAAAGTCGTAAAGCATAGAGACATATGGTGCCAGAGCAAATACTATTTGTATGTAGTGTGTCAGGCCCCTAGGCGAAAGACAACGTAGACATATGTTGATACCCCACCCACTGCCACGTCTCCTCCCGCCCAATAAGATATGCAGGCAAATTCGAGTGAATTCATAAATCTTAAATCACTTAGACAAACAGTCGGTATTTTTTTTTTTTGTGTTTTTGTCTTATTTCGGCTGGATTTTGGTTCGCAGATAGATGCGTATGCCTGGTGGCTATGTCTGGCAAAATGCTCATGTTTTGCACGATAATATTGACAAATTGTGCCAACATTCGCACACAATTAATAAGGCAAAAGTAAAAGAATTGGTAGACAATGGCCCTATTGAGCCAAGACAACTTTATTCCAGAAGGACCATGGCGCTACCCACAACAAAGACAACAAAGACTCAGACAAACAGTCAGAATAACTCAGAATATTGGCAAGTGTCAAAGCCAACAGTGGAACGAATAGTATTTATAAATGAAAACAGTTTAAATTGGGGATACTTTTGATAGGGTGTTCTTTATTTTAGTACTAGATGATACCCTTTTTAAAAGTACTTCCTTCAAGGAAGTTCTTTTGGCTAAACTTACCACTTCAAAATGTATAAAATTAGCCAAAAATGTATACATTAGCCATACTTTTAATTAAAAGTAAGTACATTAGATAGTATGATATATTTACTACAATTCCTTTTTGAACTTTTAAATGGTTTGCTACTTTTGTGGCAAATTCCTCCGATTCATGTTATTGATTTAAATTTATTTAAACAAATTCTTCCAAGCGAATAGAGAATTGTTTCCATAAACGACCACAGATATATACGAAATATGTAGGAAACTGTCTAAATTTACTGTCAAAATTGAGTAAAAGTTTTTCTCAATACTACAAAATAAAAGTTGAGAGCGATTTCGAAATTTAATAGTGTAAGAATATTCTTAATTCATTGCTTAACTTTTCAACATTTATTTCTGATAAGAGCAACAAATTCTTCAAATAAGCAATACGAATAATTATTACATCAATTTTGCCATTAGCAGCATTTAGTTAGACAATTAAGAACCCATTTCTTAGAAATCAATAGTTGGAAACAAATTAAGTCAAGTATAAATAAATTAGCAACATCTGTAAACTATTGCTTTTAAAACTATCTTCTAGATACAAAAAGATACAAAAAGATGGTCGAGAAGAAAATTTCTAGAAAAGCAACACATCACGCATTAAGACTTAGTGGACAGAAACACGTTTCAAAGTCTCTGACTGAGTAAAAGCACACATTCTGCAATTGTGTAGACACTTGCCCCCATCAATACCACTGTGGCACATTCGGCGAGGCAAAAAGCCATCAACAATCGAAACACGTAGGGAGCGCCCACACATCACGCATTAAGAACTTTGATTCAGGAGCTCAAAAAGTGAATGAGTTGGCAACTTTCCGACGATTAACCAACAAAAGAAAGGGAAACAAATGCGAAATTGTTGTGTGCTTCTGCCACTTGAGTGTTGCACCGCATGTTGCATGGAGCGTGGACAACATTATGATTGATGATTGTGAACCTCGGCAAAGTTTGAGGTCCTTTGATGTGTGTGCCCCGCATACCACTCCCCTTAACATTCTGATGGGGCTGTGCTGCACTCGACTTTCGTTTTCCAACTAAAGTCGGCAATTTATGCAGCATAACTCATCCATTTAGTCAAACTTGGAGTTCCACTTAAGCCTCGATGCCAGGGCTAAGCCGCTTAGGAGAACACACAACATCAGACCAGGCCAGCTCAAAGCCAGGAAACAAGAAGTGGACAGACATTTGTGTTGACAAATCAATTAAATGTAAAATTTAAAAGGCGCACACACACAGTAGCCGACTGATATTGGGTGGGGGGGCCAACCACAACAACATATCGACGAGTTGTTGTTGTCGTTGTAAGCCAAACATGCAATTGCGAAAAGCAAAAAAAAAAAAAACAAACCACACAAACTAGGGCCTAGGCCTGGCAAGACAATCCAGAGTTGGAGTTGGAGCTGGAGCTGGAGCCAGTTGTCGACGCTTATCGAAAAACATTGATGCCCGCCGGTGGCAGGCAGTCAGCCAAAGCAGGCAAATCGTAAAGTGTGAAAACAAATTGCCAAAGCCCCGTGAGGCTAGAATCAGGAAACTCATTGCAAACAGCCAGATAATTGCACTCGATTTGTAATTCAAGATTAAGGGCAGTCAGGCAATGGTCAAGACAGAGAGTAAGACTGAGTATTCATGTCCATGCCCCCATACATACATATGTATGTCCATGTTGTTTTCCATCTTTGTTTTTAATTTATGTGCATTTTGTTTCTTCGTTTTCGAGCAAGCTCTGTGGAGCTCCAAAAGATAATCACTTAAAATGTGGGCCATGAGTTAAATGATTATGTAAATTCTTTTCAACTCTTGATGTAACCTTCGTTGGTCAAGTTGAAAGACAAATTGATTGGCAATTTCCATTGGCCAAGAATCAAAGTATCAACGTAATTATACAAGAAATATTCCAGAAAAAAAACAACTAAATGCCCCCATGGGCATAAATTTTAGCAGTGAAAGTTGATAACAAGAGGACTCAAGTACATTAAATTAACATAATACTTGAGTATTTGACATTGTGAAGAAATATTTTAATAGTTAAACTTTTAAAGTTGTTAACTAGTTTTAAAATTATTTCACTACAATCACATTTTAGAAGATTTTAAGCAATTGAAGAGAGTTTTGCGTCTCGCCTTATAAACTTTTCCCACTCTTTATATTTAAAACTATTTCTTAAATTTTGTTATATTAATATTTAAAAATTATATACTTACATCGTATTTACTTGACCTCATTTTACCCATTTATTTTGCATCTAATTTGCATTCGTATTTCGTCTACGCTTCTTTATCATAAAGTCTCAGCACTTTGGCTTAATTTTACCAATTACATTAATGATTATAAAAATTTTGCTTTAATTATGTGATATATATATATATATGGCTTTAATTTATTTTGATTTTTAGAATTTTGAACACACTTTTTCTTATTCTTTTCTTTTTTTAAATTTTATATTTTGTTTATTGAGGCAAGCACTTTATAAACTTTTTATGAATTAATTTTAAAAATTTTAGTTTAATTTTATTTATTTTTTATTAAATTTTTGTTACACAGTCTTTGAATAAATGTTTCATTTGTTGTAGATGCAACTGAAATTAGGTAAGCACATCCATTTACTATAAATATGTTACTCATACGACACGTGGCACGTGAAAATCAGCAGCTGACTGAAATTGAAACCGAAACCGAAACATTGAAGAAGACCAAAACCAAGAGACCCCATCTAATGGCCATAGAAGGCAAATAATAAGGGGGAAAAACCCAGTCAGGAAAATAAAAACAGGCCAAAGGCAGGAAATCAAAAACGATTTCGATAAACTATGCTTACTTTTAGGCCTTGCTGGCAAAAAAAAAAAGAAAAACAGAAAAGAAAAACACCAAACATTTTACGATTTTACGAGTATTTGTGTGGCATGCCACCCCTCTATCTCCCCTCCCTCACCCCACCGCAAACAGCACGCCATCAGCCCATCTGACTAGCAACCTCTCTTAATGTTCTCTGGCCTGGCCTGACACGTTTCGCTCTATTTTGTGTGTTGTGTTTTCTGTGGGAAAAATCGTTAGCAACAAAAATATAAAAAAAAGAAGAAAACAAAAATGCCAAAAGTGCACGAAAAAGGCTGGCTAAACATACGGACAGACAGACGGACGGATAGACAGTTGGATGGACAGAGCTACAAACGGACTGGCAAGCCAGAAAGGGGGCCGCAAAAACCACGTGAAAAATGCCGGAAACAGAAATCGATTTGCACCCAAGCCACCAAGTGGTAGTAGTAGTAGTAAAGTAGCATGTAGTGTTAGTAGTTGAGGCACACGTTCATAACGACACCGAAAAACCCTATGAACATTTTATGGAATTTCCTTTAAACTTATATACTCATATAGATAAATACACATATATATATATATCTATTGAATCTATTAATTAATAAGCGCAAATCAAAGTTTGTCTTGGCCAAAATTATGTCACACACTAAGCGCACGAATGTAGGCAACATTTTCGATTTTGAATTTTTTCTAAAACTCTTTTTCAAGCTTTAAAAATTTATGAATAATATTTTATAAAATTTGCGGTTTTTTTTGTAACAATTTGTTGTTGTAGTATTTTAGTTGAATTTATTTTTTGTGTTTGGTTGTAACCGTTTTACCCGTCATCGATGTCGGAGTCGTTGTGGCTGCTGCACGACGCGTTGAAAATTCACGTAACAATTGATTTGTGTGTCAAAAATGTCACAAGTGTCAAACATTTATATGGGAAGCACTGCAACACACTAAACTGAGAGAAAAAAGCCCCACAGAGACAAAGAGAGAGAGCGAGAGAATGATTTAGAGAGTTGTCGACCGCAAGAGAGAACTGAGAACTTGTACGTGCAATTTAACAGAGAGAAGGAGAGCGGCAGAGATACAGAGAGAGAGAGAGAGAGAGAGACTTTGCTGCTGCGCATAAGTCATCCTCAGGTGTAAGCTATAAGAGAGTTTTTGTTAAGCACGTGTATCCTTTGTAAGAGAAACAACTGTAAAGATTGGAAACTAAGAGATTATAGAGCTTAAAGCTCGCCTTAAGACCTTAAGCGAGGATTGTTAATCCATTGTGTTTAGCGGTCTAGTCTTCATGATCATGTAAGGACTTGAGCTGAAAGCTCATATAAAAGTTAGTCCTTTGCTGCTTCGGCTGCTCTCTTTTATGACTCATCGTAGCTAATCGGGCTAGCCAACAGTTATTTCTAAGCCAAGGGATTCCCCCTTTTTCACCCAAGTAAACATTGTCTATCCTTTCCCCCTGTCTTAACGGCTTAAATGGCTCAAATGTTGCTTAATGCAAATGTTTTTACCACAAAATAGTTTAAGGAGAGGGTGGAACGATTTCTTTAGTCACCGTCCTTCGGTTGTCACTCAGGTGTTCAGCTTAGTTAGATTGATTGCATTTTAGTGAGGGGGCTTCGTAAATTTTTGTAATGCAATTGAATTTGCATAATTAACATATTAATCAAGCGTTTTTTTCTTCCACGTTGTTAGAATTAATTAATTAATTAACTGGTTAATTAAACTCATTGAAAACGCGCCACATTCCGACCAATTTCGTTTCGTTTTGACTTGGTTTAGTTTGGTTATTCGTTTCGTTTCGTTCCCCGTTACGACTTTTCGACTCGCGACTTTGCGGTTTCATGATATTTTTGTTGTGAACCCAACTAAATGCGATGAGAAACTGGCCGACCAGGCCGACTAGGCCGGGGGCCAGCCTTGTCTCTCGATTTCTCGTTCTCCCTCTCCCCGTCTCTCTCTCTCTTTCTCTTTCTCTTGGTCTTTCTCTTTGTCTCTGCAGCAACAGCAGCAGCAGAAACAGAGCAGCAGGCAATGGGTTTACTTCTTCTTATTGGACGGAGACCGAAGACCGGCCAGCTGCGTCGCGTGATATGAATGATATGGGCGGTGGGGAGGGGGGTTAGGCTGGTTAGGAGGGGAAGGCAGCTGAACGGGAGGCGGTGACTGTCTGTATGCTTACCACTTGAGGCTAATAACAACAAACAACAACAATAACAACAACAACCGCAAGCGAGCGAGTTGATTGCAACTGAACTTGTGCCAGGAGCTCTTCAAGTTGAGAAAGCTTCGTCTACAACATCGGATGTCTTCGTTGCAACTTAGCGAATTGCGACTCTTTCATTTTGACAAAGAGAATTTCGCTGAAAATTGCATGCGATAAAATATTGCTCTGGCATAAATAACAATCAAGAGAGTCGCAAAGAGTAAGCGGCAAATGAAAAGTATCTTAAGGGTTGAAATTTGATGACCAAGCAAACATTAGCTTGAAAGCCATCATAACTTTGGGGTGACCAGTTGGTCTATTAAAGCTTAAACAGCCTCCTAGTTGCTTTTTAAGACAGTTTAAAGCAAGTAAATATAGTTCATCTTATTTGAGAGAGCATCTTAAACCAAAGACTTAAGCTTTGACGTGAATTTTCAATACATAACCTTTAATATTATATTCCAAACTCCTCATTTAAGTTGGGTAAGCTGGTCACCCTATTTGCAGTTGCCTTTGGGGGTAGTTTCTAGCTCACCCCCTTGCCAAATGATTGATATCTTTGGCACTTCTCGCATGCGATTTTCGTTTGGTCTGGGCCAAACCAAATGGTTTGAGTTGCAACAAACATGACTCAAGCACATACACACACACACACACACACAGAGCTCAAGTGTTTTACTGTGGCTCTGGGGCAGGATCGTCAGACATCGCCGACATGTGAGCAGCATACTTATCATTATCATTATTATTACTCACGCAATGCGCACACGCAACATCGACATCGGTTAGCGTGTGTCTATGTGTGTGTGTGTGTGATATATTGACAGCATTAATTCAGCGATAGTTGCGATTCATTAATCATAGATCCTTAAATGTGGTAAACTATTAATTTCAGCAACACCAAACAAAACAGAAAGGACATGGCCCATAGCCAAATCGAGTCTCAACTGATCTTAATGGTGTGAACACCAAGGAGTAACAAATTGCACGTATTCAGATCCACCCGCTGAACAAAAGAGCCAAGGACAACAACAACATGAATGCCACAAAAACAACAAAACAAAAACCAAAAAAAAACAAAAATAAAAAAAACCTTTAGAGTCGTAAAAAATAAGTTACACGCATGCTCAGCGGGTGGCGATGCAATGTAATAAAACCTCCAAAGGGGAGAGAAAAGAAGAAACAAAATTTAAGAAGAGATAACCAGAGATAGAGAGAGATGGAGACATAGATATAGTCACATATCGGAGCTTTCGATCAGGTCCGCCTGTGGTTGTCCCTCACTCTCAGTGTATGTATGTGTGAGTGTGTGTGTGTGTTGAAAAATTCATTTTAATAAGCGCCCGTAAAATCAAGCTCGCAATATCTGAGCAATAAATAAATGACAATTATGAATTGTTTGCTGGGCAACGCTTGAAAAAAAGAACCCTTCGAACCCTTTGAATGTTGATTTCTTCTCTTTGATACCCTAGCAAACTTAAGAGATAGACTTGTATTTAATTTTAACAGCAGAAAAGTCATATTTAAAAGCGAGGAATGTTTAACCCAAATGGGACTTCCATTTCAGACGAAACTATCTTAGATAAATGGAAAATAATATATATATAGGGATAAATATGTCAATTAGTTTATTAGTTTAAAGAAAATTTAAGATTAAAAATAGATTTCAAAATAACTTAAAAGGATCAAAACAAACAAAAACGAGTAAAGGCGATATACAGTAGCCATTTTTGAAATATCAATAGAAAAATCCAAATAAAATTTACATCCTAGATCTAAAAATGATAAATGAAAATGGAAAGTTTTATTCCTAGTTTTCTATTAATTTTCATATTTATTATTTAAAGTTTTTTTTTTAAATTTACGAGACAGAAATAATGACTACTATTCGAAACTAATTGCTCCCTTTACAGTTTCCTTTACTATAAATAAACTTTAAGGAAGCTAATATAATCGATATATTGGTATGATTTGGAAGATATAGGAAGATAATTACTTACGTCAATTAGTTCGAGTCAAAAAGACAACACTTAAAAACAATTTATTAACCATATTAAGGTCAAACTTGAAAGAAAACTTGAAATCTTCCACTATATTTTAGCGAAAGAAAAATTTATATGATAAATAAATGTATTTTCTACAGGGTAACCCCCTTGTGGATATCTTGTGAATTTGATTTTGAAGCGGCGCCTTGCCTGGTGCACTATGAGATGGACTCCAACGCCGATTCCAATGAGGATGGCGATGCCGACTGTGTTGGGCTGTCGTCGTGCCAGATCATTAATTTGTTGTTTATCGCACCTTGTTAAAAACGCATTGGCCACGGTTATAACTATAGCTTAGCTGATGATGTCTCTGACAAGATTACATGGCTTGGAATTTGGCAAACTGAAAACAAAGTCCGAAAAAAAAAACTTTAGCAGTTAATAAAGTCAATTCTATGATAGATTGGAATCATATATCCAAACCAAACTCAATTTTAAAGAAATGTTTTCAGAAATTTATGCTTTTATTGTGTTGATCAAGCAAAAAATCAGTTTATTAGACATACCCCTTTGGCAAGGGTATAAACTTTGGTTAACACCTCAAATAAATAAGAAAATATTTGACTATTTTTGGGTTAGGCCAAGAATTGGTAGCTAAAAATAGATAAAAATTATAATCAATTTATTACTGTCAATGTTGACAATCCGCATAAAACATAAATAGAAGGTAAATATTTAAAAATCAGTTGGTTTTTTTTTTGGGTTTGGTCTTTATGAATACAAAACAAATGCCATAAACACTTTGTTGGCTAAAAAATAAATCGGATGGCAAAAGAGGCGAGTTTTATTCGAATATAATTGGTTATAATTAGACAATATCCGGTTGAAAGTTTCCTCTGTTAAATTCTCATGAGGCCCATCTGTACTTTAAATTTCTGTGGAATCCGGTTTAAAAGTCAAATTTGTTAACTTAATGCAAATATTATGAGAGAGATTATCCAATTCATCAGATATTTACAAGCAAATTCTTAAGAATTTTATTGTGTAGATTTTTTGCATTCCAGTTTTTTTTTTGTTACTCCTTATTAATTTTAATCGCATCTCAGATCGCTGGAAATGAAAAGTTTTCTTTTTTGATTACTTGTGGGAATCTACGCCATCTCAAAGATATTTAACAACCGCCACCCCCCACCTGAAAATAGAAACCTAATCTTATCTTATCTTAAAACTCGAGTGTAAGAGAGCTAAAAAAAAATCACCATGTGAAGGCTTGTTTATTTGGTTTTCATTCATTCATTCATGAGTTTTTATTTTTCTATTCAACAAACTTTGTACCCGGCTTTAATTTAAAACAAAAAAAAAACGTTGAAAAAAAAACTACAGCTACAGATACCAAACAATTTCAAAGATACTTATCGTGAAATGAATTTAGATTTTCAGTTTTTATTTTTGGTCATATTTATTTACCCAAGACATACCGCAATGGCAAAAGCACTCATACTCAGTTCATTTTTGCAATTGCGCGTACCAAAAATGTCAACAAGTTTTTGAATACCCTCGATATGGAAAATAATCAAAAAGAGTATGCTAAAGATTGAGGTTTAGACGGAAAAGTAAAATGGGTAAAAGTAGGAGACAGATTTGTCCCATTAAAAATCAAACTCTGTCTCAAATATTTGTCACCTATTTATATTAATTGCAATATTTTTTAGTTCGTTGTTAAAAAGGTTAAATTGGTTAAAATGTTAACCAATTGATCTTCGATAAGTAAGACTATTTATCATAAATTTCTTAAATGATATCAAAATTAAATTAATTTGACTTATGCTTCCAAGTTTTCCTGAAATTAGCGGCTCTCAAAATGGAAGAAAATTGTAGCATATTAAAAGGAGAGATTTGAATTAAGAACTTGGTTTAACTTACGTTAATTTTTGACTGCAAATTAACTAACAGTAATTGGAAACGCTAGCATAATCGATTTTCGACTTCATTATTTCAAACAATTGTTCAATTTTATTCTTTTTAAATTTGAGAATTTAAGAATTTATTTGAACCGAAAATGGTTTTTAAGTGATATTTTATCGGTTATTAGGTAAGTAGTAAAAAAATATTGTAATTCTATGAAGTATTCCTTTTGTATAGATTACAAATATAATTTCTACAATTTAAGGATTTTTGTTGGTTTTTCAATTCCAAATTAATTCTATTTTGTAGTTGTTCTAACAGGGCACATTTCAGTCGGCTCTTTAATTTAATCTATGGAATTATTTCTTCGGCTTTTTGTCAAATTCCACTATTTTCTTATATACAAATATGTATTTTTTTTTATTGGTGGCTTTTTTTTTTGTTTTTGTATTTTGTTGTTTTCTATACAACTTTATAGGCATTGCCTCTGGTTGGTTTGCCTGGCTGTTTGTTGATTTATGCAAATTATTAAACGTTTTCTAATAACTCATTATGCCGCGTAAACAACCGCATCGCATGACTGGACAGAGAGGCGCAAAAGAGATAACTGGGAGTCAGGGGGGCAGGCAGGGACAGAGTTCCATTTTCATTACATGCCCAATTGAAGGGGTTCGGTTTGGGGTGCGGTGGGTACAATGTCCAACTACTGTTGCGTCTTTCTAGTTAAAGGAAAAAATTCATTGCCTTTTTTTTGTTTTCTAACACATTGCCAATATTTTGTTGTTATTGCTGTTTTTCCGTTGTTAGCTGTCAGTTTTCGCATCTGTCTACCGATCGGTAAAGTTTCATAGATGTCAAAAATTTTTTCCACTAGTTTCTTTTTTTTTTTGTGCTTTGGTAATTAGGCAAATATTTTGCTTGGGGATCTTCATTTGCATTGATTTCTGTTTGAGTTTTTATTTTGTTTTTTTTTTCTTTGTGATTTTTTGTGGCTCGTTAGTTTTTTAGCCAAGTTTTCGCAGTTTTCTTCTTGTGTAATGTGTGTGTGTGTGTGTGAGTGGTCAATTGTTGTGCAAAGCTTTTACTTTCGTTTACCCCAAAGTAACCTTTGCAGCAAGAAGAAAGATAAGAGCTGACAATAATTACTATATAAATTTCAAAGTGAGAGAAGTTTACTGCACAGTGAAACAAAAGTATCCGAAAATGTTTAGCAATGTCTAGTCTAGACTTTAACTGGAAGTCGTTCAATACTGAAAATAAATAAAATATTGTCGACATTTATTAAAATAGTTATTGATTGTAATTATAAGAATTTTAACAAGAGAATTTCTTTCATTCAAAAGAAGTCCTTTATTTACTTGAGTTATATTTTAAACCCAAATAGTTCCTTTTTAAATTTCTCAGTTAAAATATAATAGTATCTGAAAATTTTCATTAATATCATATACTACTAAGTCATATTTTGTTGGGGTAGAAATCGTTTCTAATATATGTAAAAGAGTATATCTTAAAAAAACCTTCAAAAACCTCCACAAAAACCACTAAAGAAGTTAGCTTCCCATCGAAATTATTTTAATAGCCAATATAGATTAAAGCTAATTCTTAAGCTCACACATTTTTAATATAAACTAAAATTCATATCTTAGATCAAAAGTAGTTATAATGCCAATATCTGAGGAGAAGAGTAAATATTTTAATAAACAGCTGACTTATTAAGTACCCAACCATAAAAATCAATAAAATGTTTCATTGCCTTTTTAAAATTTAAATCAAACTAATATGAAAGATCCTTTTAAAAAGGTAATTATTCGGGTTCTTATTTTTTTGATTATTGTTTTTCTTAATTTAAAGCTTTAATAATAAAAAGATATAAAAAAGAGTAACTTGTGGCTTTATAATGAAAAAACTTGTTGATATATCTGAATAACTAAATAGTTTACTTATGCAAATAGGCAACAATCTTTAATTATTTATTGATATTGCTATAATCAATAGAAGATCTCTATTAGCATTAAAACTTCTGATAACAAAACTTGTTTTATTGATATATATTAACAACTATCATACTAAAAAATTTCCTATAATTCCATGCTCATGTTTATCTAGAAAAGCTGTGATATTCTTATATGTTTCGATACGAATTGAAGTCTTTTAACTTGAAAAACCTCTCGTGAACTAAAAAGTATTGGAACAAATTCCTTATTGACCATAATATTGACGCCTAATTATTTATGGACTCAAAGATTTATCGAAGTGATCAAAAATAAGTGATTGTAAGTAAAGTGAAAATCGTAATAATTCCCCATTCGTTGTTGTAGGTTTTTTTTTTCGAATTGTGTTTACCTTTTACTACTTTTGGAGGTACATAATCATAGAATAGAACGTACCTAAATCATGCGAGCTAGACAAAATGCATTGGTCAAACTATAACATAAATCAAATGTCGCCTTTTTTTCATGGGCAAAGCGCCGCTGTCAGTCATTGAGATACGTTTGTTCGTTCCTTCGTTGTTTGAGGGCGGCATAAAAAATTCGCTTCCTCATAAAAATTCCGCTAAGGCAGAGAAATATTTCTGTTGCTGTTGCTGTTTCTGGTTCTGGTTCTAGACCTAAAAACGACACCTTTGCCTAGAGATGCCTTCACACTCACACACATAAATGTTGTTAAACAATTAAAATGCTTTAAAAAGAAAAATGAAAAAAAAAACTCTGGGTATATACGTACATACATATGGATGAGATATGCATATATGCATTCACTATGAGATGACTATGAGATGTCGACGACGACGACGACGAGTTCTAGGTTTAGTTCGTGTTTGGAGCTCTGAGCTTTGGTGGTTTTGGAGGCGATGCCGAGTCGCTGGCAATGCCAATAAACTGTTGTTTATTTTCACTGGCGTCGGCGTCGCAGCAGCGCATAAATACATCCATCACTGGCCAAGAACTGGACATGGAAATGGACATGGACATGGACCAGAACCTGGACTTGGTCCAGGCTCCATCGTTGTTGTCGTCGTCGGCAATTTATCTTTGAAATCAGCGCCTGGTTTGGTTCCTTGTAATTAGATACGCGCATCCCACACACTCACACCCTTCGCTCCACCTTGGCGCATTCTACAAACTATACAATGGCACAGGTGGAAAAACTCAATCTCGTTTGTTGTTTTTCTTACACTCCCTCGCACCCCTTACCATGCGCCTTTTCCTCTACTGTGGGCGTGGCTGTCAGAATGGAAAAAAGGCAACAGAATTAAGTTATATATTGTATAAGCAAAAGCCAAAGCCAAAGCCAATTGTCGGTCCAACTTTCATTTGGTGGTGGCCCATGTGTCTGTGACTTTGCATGCGCAATCAGCACAAATACTCTCCATTCCCCCCCTGTTTAGCTCCACTCCTCCCATCCTATACACCCGTTTCCCTTGGCCTCTTCTGTCATCGTAGCTCAGACTTTGTTGAAGTGCTAAAATGTAAATGCAAATAGTTTTGGCCTGACCATGTGTCTGCATTTGCATCTACATACCAACTACCATCTCCATCTCCATCTCCTTTCCAGTCATCACCATCTCCATCTCTACATGTTGTTAGTAGTTGTTGGTCAAATCATTAGACTTGGGTGTTGGTCAGGTGTTTTTGTAGCTGTTGTTGTTGTACTTGTTGTTACCAAATGCAAAGTGAACTTCCATACAAGTTTTTAGTCTCATTGTTCACTAGGTCAGACATTGCAATCAAAGTAAATGGAATGATCTTTGGGCGGTTTCTTGAAAAGATTTTGAAGAAAAGACTTTGCTTAGAAAATCTGGGTTCTCTTCTGATAAGAAATACTTTGTTATAACTGTAACTTTACAATCTCAAATTAAAATCTATCAGGCATAGTGAAAAAGAAGGTGGAATAACGAAGTTTTTTTCTTATGCTTGAAATTATTTACTATTAATTCAGTAAAAGAAAGGGTGTAATACTTTTGTTCAATTCCTATCTTAGTAATCGTCTTCAGAAATAAAAACAACTCTTTTAGAAATGGTAATTTAAATTCATTTATTTACACAATTTGAAAATATATATTAGTTTTGGTAAGCTTAAATATTACAAGTAAAAAGTTCATATTATACAAGTATTTACTACTTACCAGATAGTTAATAGATTTAAATTTATTCATATTCCTTCCAACTAAAATTGATTAGTTTTTTGCTAATACTACATCTTGGGATTTTCGCGCTTTAACTCTTGTTAGTCTACTAAAAATGCCTCATCTGCATTTTATATCTTTGACTTAATCGCGCAATGTTCTTCATTATTTTCTCTAGAATATGCTCTCCTTTATCATTTCATACTTGCCCTATTCCCATAATGACAACAACTTCCTCACATAACTCAAAATGCAGACACATCACTGGACAGAGGACAAGAAAAGAAAAATAAAATAAATAATCTACCATATAGTCGATTGCCGATATTGAAACAAAAAATTATAAACTACACTTGACCTCAGCAGTCACTACTAGCAATCGGCAGTCCATCACTACGCATGGACGGGGGGGAGAAGGGGTGAGCGGTTGCAGGCTGCCTCAAGTGGCTTTTGGGTTGGGATTCGTTAAGTAAACATGCCACGCTACAACGCTGTTCTAAAAACCTGGGGCACGGGCAACCCATTCTACATATACTCATAACCATTCCTTCATCTGGCGTCAGCTAGCCCAGCAAGTACCCTACGAGAACAACATCATCATCATCATCGAGATCATCATTATCATATGCAGTCGTCGGAGTCGTATTGGTCGTCATCATCATTGGAGAACTGTGTCGGCTTCGCTTTGCATCTTTTGTTCATTTTAGTTTAAATATTGCCTACCACGTATGCGTATAGGAAGATGTCTGTCGATCTGTCTGTCTGTGGTTCCAGCTGCCAATAGTGCATAGCTTCTCGGGGACTTTTCATCGTTTCTTTCCCTGTTTTTGTTCCTCTTTTTCAATCAATGTGCTCCCAGCAGCCACCGAGGGAGCTCGAACGCCTTCAGAAATGTTGTAGGCCAGAAAAGGGCGCTAGGTATGTCGGCCTTAGGCTTGGGCCACTTCGAGACGTTCATTTGTGTTTCTTAATATTTTTGTTAAATGTTTCAAGCGCGCGTAAATTAATCTCGAACTTAATTGCTTTTCGCGTTTTCGTTTCGAGATTTTTGCATTTTGTGGCTACCTGTGCCTCACATTGGGCGCCATTTTCTGGCTATTTTTAGTGTGTCATTGTTTGGACGTCTAGAGAAGCCTGCGGAGTTAAGCTGTTGGTAAGAGTTAGTTGATAAATGCCTTCTGTAAGATATTTCAATTCGATTTGGGTCTTTAGATGCATTTTGAATTTTTGGCGCCCAATGTGGGGCTCATTATATAATCTATTGCCCCTCCCCTAAAATAACTGTGTAACTTAACCATAAGAAACACCTTCCAGCCTGCTGTCCACTTATGCCAATTTATGCACAAGTTTTCTTTCCTTGCGGAACGGGGCGGAAATGCTGCACAAAATTTACTAGCCGATCGAAAACCGAACAAAAAAGGCGAACAAGGTATGGCTACAACCCAGACCTAGTCTCTCCATGATCCAAAGGCCGCCACGAGCCTGGGCTGTAGTAATTTTAAAGTCGAACGCGGCGGCGGCTGCAACGGCGGCGGCGCGCGCACGATAACAAGATTAGAAAATAAGATTTATCTCATAGATTGATAGATTCGATTACACGCAGCGCACACGGAGTGGAGTGGAGTGGAGTAATGTAGAGTGGAGTAGAGCGGCACGGACTGCGACTGGGGCGGGCTTATGGCGGCGTGTAATTACAACAAAAGCAACAGCAACAGCGAACAAGAACAAAACGAGCCCAGCATCAACAATTGGAGGAGGAATATATCGAACTGTGCAGCGAAAGAGAAGAGACTAGGCGCTCAATGCTGTCGATGTCCAATTATTATGGCATCACAAACCACTGTGCCACACGGTGCAGGCTAACTCTTTCTCTCCTCCTCTCTCTCTCTCGCTCTCACTCTGGCTGGCTGGCGTTTTAATGGACTTTTAACTGGTTTTTTTTGGAGTCTGAGCAGCACCTGCACCTGCAACAGCATGGCTCGATCTGGGATCTGGGATCTGAGCTTGAGCCTTAGCCGGGCGTTGCATATTTACTAATTTAATAATTCAAAAGCATTTAAATTCCTAATCATATCTGCGGTAAAAAGCGACCGCCGCCTGCGTCTGGATTAGCCAGGGATCCAGCCAGATCTGAGGCCAGACCAGGACTTGAACTATGTGAAATGAATGCGCCGCTTTAGTCGCTGCAATTTGTGAAAATTTCTCACCATTTCCATTGCTTTGAGGGGGGAGCTAAGGGGTATGCAGGAGTGGGTCTCAGTCTCTATGGGTCTGTTAGATTTCCACTTTACTGTCTATGCAATTTGTTGGCTAACTAGATGGCTATCTGTTGGCCAGTTGTTGTTGCTCGTTGTTTCTGCATGGGGTTTCTACAAGTTCTTTGTGCCTGCTGTGCATTCATGTTCTTTTCATCTTGCTGCCTACTTTTCCTAGATACATTCCTCCATCTCCATCTCTCTCACTCTCTCTCTCTCTCTGACTCTCTTTTCGATTTTGTGCCTATTTTTCGGGTCTATTACTACTGCATTGCGTCTCATTAGACTCTAATTGCTTGTTCTTGGCCAATTGGAATTATGTTTTCAGATCAAAAGGTTCCGCTTAGCCATAAATTATCAATTAGACTTGAGTTTATGTTACATTATGTTTGGCCTAGTTGAAGGAGTATTTCAAATCACTCAAAATTGGCGGCCAACGTGAAAGTTTTCGTTAGTAATTTAGAGCCCTTTGGTCTGCCTTTGTCAGCAAGGAATTGGGTAGGTGTAGGTAGGATTTTCCATTGCTTCCACCGTCTGGCGTCATCATGGTAATGTAACCATTGACGCCACTAAGCCACGTCATAGTGCTGCTCAAGGCCGCTTCATGTTGGAGGTCAACTTGAAGCGTTGCCGCCTCTTAGTCTGCAACATTTAATTTTGCCCAAATTTTTATTGCTTTCAGTTTGAGGTGGCCCAAAAGCAATGTTATTGGGTCTATTCTTAGACGAAGGCTCGTGGCACTCAGTCATATTTATAGCTGTCACAATGGTGAGGGAGAGAGAAAGAGCGATAGAGAGGAATAGTTTTATGGGCGCCATTTTGATTATTATTATTAGATTGTCCCAATAACTTGGCCTATAAATAGTCAGATAAACCAATTGCCATATTATAATCCATCATTCGCCCATCCCACAAGAACATGCACAATTAAATCATATCGAATTCATTTCACTCGATCTAAGCCAATCAACATTATAGACATTTCCATTCATCACTGGGCTACTAAGCCTTATTAATACAACATCCACTCCCTGTCAATTTCCTTGGACCTCTTTTTGTCCTCTGCTTGGACCGCTCTATCCTCTTGAATCATTCAATTAGAACTCAAATCACGACAAAAGTTTTGCCTGATGCTTACCCAAAGTTAGCCCAAAGGCACAAATTGCTGCGGGTACCAGTCGCTTTCTTTGCCGCATTACAATGGAAATCTGCAGTAATTGAAAGCAAATCCAAGGCGGCTTGACAAAGGACCTCATATACAAACACACACACACACGTACAGAACAAGAAAAAGGACTCATAAATAATACAATGGCAAAAAGGATAAGCGAGAAATTCAAGCAGAAGCATTTGCTGATGTTGATGCCAGAAGCCAGATAATTGTCGGCAATCAAAGTTTTTTGAAACGTGGACCCAAGACAGGAGGACATGGCCCCGAAAGCGAGGGAAATTCATGCAAAAGGTTTTTCTTCTTCTTCCATGTAACAGCTGTTTTTCTTTTTCTCCTTATTTTCCTCTAGGGGAAACCGACCTCATTCTGATGTCTGGCAGACACCGCGTCGCCTACGTCTTTTTTTTGCAAAACTTTTCCTCAATGAATTTGTAACAAAAGAGAAAGAAAAAAAAAGTTTCTTACAGACAGAAATAAATCTGTCGAAAAAAGCCAACAAAATTTTCCCTCTTAATGTCGCTGGTCATTTCAACTTGGTCCTTGGGTCAAAAAGTTCTTCTTCAAGTCTGTGAAATTTTCTAGTTTCAAGAAAGATAAACTTATCTGAAGTCTATGTCAATTTCCAACTGACTTTCACTTCCAACTAGAGAGAGTGAGAGATGCAAAACTAAAGTTCAAACTACGAGTATGTATACTATATTTAAATAGCAATCTAAAATCCTCTTACCAGTGAACAAAACTTTAAGGTAAGAATACTCAAATGGGGAGAACAGCGGAAAAGGGAAATGGTAGCTGAGTGAAATTTATGCAGCCTTGTTAAATTTTCACACACAATGATTTTCCTTACGTTGTGGCCATTATTATTTTTCCTCGCCAAGCGTTAAGGAAGGAAGCAAAACGCAAAGGAAACGTAAATCGCAATTTTCACTTTAAGCCAAAGAGGATTCCCTCTGGTGTAAATGGAAAATGGCTTCGTTTGGTTTTCTTTGCTTTTGCAATGCCATTTTGTGTGTTGTTTTTATTTTTTTTTTTGGCTGGTGTGAAAATGAATTGCAATTTCCCTTTCTTTTTCTCCTTTTTTTTTGGCCAAGGCCAGAAGTCAGAAGGAGCTTGGCTAATGGCGTGAAAATCTCCTGAGCTGAGATGTGCTAAAGGAAAATGTAATGAAGTTTCAACAACTTTTTATGACTCCTTTTTGCTGGGACCCTACAGACAAACATGCATATGCAACTTGCTATGAGATTGTGTGTGTATATGTGTGTGTGTGTGTGTGTGAAAATGTTTCTGCTGCATATTTACGGGCACTTTTCTTGTGCGTCGCCATGAAATTTTAATCAAGTTTTCGCTTCCGGTAATGCGAATTTTTCTTGTTGTTGTTTTTTTGCTGGTGGCCCAAATGGCAGACATGTCTGCCGTTTGGCATTTCCGCTGTCACCAAGGGGGCGTGGTTTTTTGGTCGTTTTTTGATTCTTTTTGGTTCAACGAACTTGACAAAATCATTCTCTCTCTCTTTCTCTTTAAAGTTGGGTACAGTCTCTGGACACTTCTGGCATATGTCCTTTTTGGAATATTATTTAGTCAATAAGCCAAAGGAGACAGGCGACACCTTTGACACAAATTTCATATGAATTATGACACTTATGAATACAATGTGGCAAAAACTATAATCCATTTGTCCCAAACACTCACACACACACACACAAAGAGGGGACACACAAGAAGCCAAGGATAATATTTACACAAAATAACCTTTTTTTATGCGTCACACACATGGCTTATGACAAATGAAATTGAAATTGAAACCAGCCAAAGCAACTGCAGCACGTGATCCTAGTAAAATAGATGATGGGCAACATTTTTGGCATATGACAGCTCAATGAATATTTATCCAGACAACTTGGGTGGGTTGTCCCATTTTTGTTTGTTTTTTGGGGCAAAAGTCACGTGCATTTGACAGCTCATGAAATTTGCCAAGTGCCAAAAGTGTCAACTTGAATTGCTAGTCATCTATTTTTTGTTAATAAGAGAAACAGGAACAGGAACAGAAAACTGAAATATGTCAAATACTTGTCATTGGCTCGAAACGTGTTGACATTAAAGCGAGCAATTAGTTAAAGGACCTGAAACGAAATCAACTTGACACAGCTCTTTGCCGCCCTTTCTCCTTTGCCATGTCAAGTGTTTTCTTTTTTCGTTTTTTGTTTTCTCTGATAAGGTTTGGACCTTAAATTTGTAGTCTTGTAAATGTTTTTGGCGTCCGTTAGTAGATTTTCTCTCAGTCGATTGCCAGGTAATGCGTTCAAAATGAACTTCAAACGGCGCCTTTAGATAATATTTTCTCCCTCTCTCTGTGTCTCAGTGAATCGTGTGTCCATAAATTGATATGTAAATTTAGTTTGTTAGTTCATTGATGATTTTGTTTTTTTGTTGTTGCTTTACTAGGAAATATGTTCTTTGGCTAAATGCGGGTCTCTTGAGGGGAGATGAGTCATAAGAGTTGAATCATATTGGATAATGACTGAGGCAGCTGCTGCTGCTGCCAGACAATTAAAAGCCCCAGCACACGCCTACAACAAAATCAATTGAGAATATTGCAAAATGCATATATAATACACACACACATACACGAGTTGGATCTGGACCCGTGCCAAGGCCACATGGAAGCATCAGCTGCTGCAACAATGCAAACCAAATTGCTGCAACGGACAAAAGGAGAAACTGGCAAATGCATTAAGCCGGTAAATTGCGGTAGAACAGGGACAGAGTGACGAAGAGTGGGATAGAACGAGAGAAAGAAAGAGAGCACCCCATAGAGGGTGAAAGGGAAAGGTGAAAGTGTGCCAGAGGCAGGCGGCAACTTGGTTAGCCAAGCGCAACGAAACCTTTTACAACGCCTACAACAGGCGAAAAAAAAGAGAAATTGTCCCAGGTAGCTGCCACAGGACACATAGGACAGGCTACACCTTTTTTGGTCCTCTTTTCGACAATAAATTATGGACAAAATTTTATGCATTTTATGTGCGGATTACATGGGGCATATGGGCAAAAAAAAAAGGAACTAGGCCGTTGCATTTGTTACGCCCCATTTTGCAGCTATTAAAAATTGATTTAAAACTGCTATAAAATTGGTCAAAAGATATGTGTATAATAATCTATTTTGCGGTTAGCTATAAATCTTTAGAAATTGCAATTTCTTTTGAAAATAATTTCACTTGGTTATATAATTCATTTTTGCCCATTTGAAAGCGAAACTTTTGCCTATCTTTGGGGGCTTTCTTTAGAAGGTCATCTCATTAGACCAGAACGTACATTCTATATGTGTTCTACCAAAAGCCATAAATCTTTTTCCTTTTGAAAATAATTTCACTTGGTCATGTAGTAAAAGTTTTGCATATGTTTGGGGGAACAAATACATATATATATATATCCCTCTCTCTTTTAGATGGCCAACTCATTAGGCTAACAGACAAAATTCGTAGAATTTCGGACATTGTCTCAATAACAAAAAAGAAAATTATGATTTATATTCAATGTTTTGATATTGTCTAATAAAACAAGCGAGTAATAAATAAATAAATAATAATACAATCAACCT
Source organism: Drosophila willistoni (assembly GCF_018902025.1). NCBI lineage: Eukaryota > Metazoa > Arthropoda > Insecta > Diptera > Drosophilidae > Drosophila > Drosophila willistoni. The sequence continues at coordinate 3,895,782 of NW_025814049.1, read as the reverse complement.
GACCAGAGACCTATTGATTAATGTTTCGACTGGAAATGTCCTTACCAATACAAAAGGACACGGAATTCATTGATTGGACCCAGTAATGTGGACCTCACGCAATGTTTTTTTTTGATTTGATTTATATACGAAAGAAAGAGCAAAGAGTGAGAAGAAAGAAGAGAAAGCAACAACTGATAGATACCTTGCCAGCGACCTCACACATTTACCTATATTACAGGTGCCTTTGGCTACTAATTGACCAGGCTTATCATCGCACCACACACAAACACACACACACAGACACACACTCACCCATCTGGCAAATTAAGTTTTCAAAGAAAAAAGGATCCCTATAGCCCTAATGTATGCACAGGAATTCGGTTTTTAATTAAGTACAACAACGCAGCAAAATTGATTTCACATGCATCCATGCCCCATAAGTCGGCTCCTGCCCATGCCCCTGCCCTTGCCCCTGCCCTTGCTCCGGGCTCTTGGTTCTTATCTTCATTGGTGGATCTCTAAGAGATGCGATCGTGTGATAGCAATCGGCTTCTCTTCATCATGATGTTCATATTTAATATAGTTTGTAAAATATATTTAGACAGCATTTTCAAGGATCAGGTGCGGCATTTGAAGTTGCCAAGTCATTAGCCAGGCCGAACAGAACCAAAAAATGTTTCCTTCAATTTTTGTTATAAAGAAATACTTACTCCCTCTTCGATTTCATCAACTTTGTCTGGTTCTCTGGTCTCTCTGAATTCAAGCTAAAAGCTCATTTGGTCCAAGAATATGCATAAATTATAGTTGTGAGTTGATTTTTATTTCGTTTGGTTGCCGTGGGGAGGGGGAGTGGGGAAAATTTATGCGTTTCAAGTTTTAGGCCCAGATTCATATCATAGAATGTGAACTGAAAGACAATTGATCAAAGCAATGATAATATAAATTCCAATTAAGTTTTGAAGAAAAGTATAAATAAAGTGAGACATTCCAACGGTAAAACGGCACTGACAATTACAAAAGAATAAATTTTAATTTCAGTTATCAATGGGAACCTATCTAGGCCCCACCCTCTTCACCTCCCCCTCCAACGCACTACCTTAAGATGAGGTCTCTATAAAGTGACCATTAAAATTATGGCATATCGGTTGCCAAGACATTTAGGGCCAGCAGATACTAATGAAATTATTAAAAATGCATTTACAAAAACAACAAGAACAACATGAACAAAAAGCCACCATAAAATGCGTCTTCTTCTTCTTCTGCTTCTTGACCACATAAATAACTAAAAACAAAAAAAAAAAAAAACACTGAACTTGCATTCAAGTCTTCTTCGAAAGTCTTTAGTCTTTTGCTGCCCTTAAAACTAATTATGCATTCATTTTGTTTGCCAACAATTAAGTGGCCCAGGGGCGTGGCACATTTTTCATTTTACTTATTAGTAGTCGGGAATGTCCCCTCAAGGGACACACATACACAATGGGGTAGAGAGGATCGGTTTGGTTAGATCCTTGGCTTGATTTATTATGCCAACGTACTTCACTTTAAGGTCCATGAAAATTATTTAGTTGCTCAAATGAGAGAATCAAGTTGGGTATCTATCAATATCTGCAGCTTACTTAATGACCCAGTTAGTTAAGGAAAAAAAAAGAGTTGGCAATTTGTTATAAAAAGACATCTGAGAACTGAGGCTAATAGGAAAAAGTGAAGGTAAGTGAACTAGAATCACTTGGAATCATAGACTATTGTTATATATAGCTCGGCCTATTTGAGGCAGAGAAAAATGACTCTAATATATGTAAGAAGTCATTAATTGCAGGTTTAAAATAGGCTTTGATGGGTAAAAGTTGTCATTTCAGAGGGGCAAATCAGTCTTAACTGTTCTTAATACATAAAATTGAAATATTATGTAACTTAAATAGTTGGAATTGTAATGACGAGCATTAAACCAACCCAATGATCACTGATGGGCAGTAATATCTATATTTTCCATAAAGGTAATTCCTACCCTGGCACACTTCTTCTTTTGACTCTCTTTTCTATTTTTCTTCCATAACCTTTCTACACACAGACGTAAATATATATACATATATGTATGTATTTATATGTGCACTTTTCCAGGAAAATCTGTATTTGTGGCGTAAAATTCACTTGGTTGATCTTTTCTTGCCCATATACAGAATGGATTTCATTTAGATTTTTTAGATGTTAGGAATTCATTTAAAAGGTTCAGGTTAACAGGTTCATATCGATTTTTTGGCAATTAGTTTTAAAATGCTCAGCTAATCTATATCTCATCCTATTATTAAGAATAACACATAGATATTATTAGATAAACATGTTATAAGGCCTTTGTAGCCAATAAGCTAAGTTTACTTTTAATTTTACATTATAAGTAAACCGTATATAATAATAATAATATAATATATTTTTCGAATTATATCTAACTTTGAAGTAATGTAATTATGATCATTACTATTCTTGTTTTCTGCAGTTTTTGTAAATCAAAGTTAATCTAATTGAATTTCTAGAATTTCTGAATCGTCTGTTTTAACTTATAACCTAAGTTACGATTTACTTAAGTGTCTTTTTTTTGTTTTGTAAAGAATCTTCTATGACAATTTTCTGACAAGTTTCTACTCAATCTTCTCTTTCAATCCAAGTTACAAGATGGTCTCTGACATATTTTTGACATTATGGTAATTGGAGTTTATAAACAAAGATCTCGCCTCTTAATTTGGGTTAAACTTGACCATTTACCGCTAGACGAAAAAAGTAAATAAATAAAACTCATTGCAATGTCAAAACCGAAACTGGTTCGACAATCAAATGACCATTTATATACCAGAGTAGAAAAACCGAAAAGCAGATAGCCACAGTTGAATCTAAGCCAAGCTAAAATGACCAACAGACCAGCCCGAACGATCAACAAAAACACCCACGTCAAATACCGCAAATGCCGCAATTACTTTCTAAAAAACCAAAACCAAAACAAAAAAAAAAAATGCAAAAAAGAGATGAAAAAACTAAATCAAATTTCTTCTGCTGGGGACTCAAAATGGTATCCTGGTGTCCAGTACAAGTGAATTTTGCACCAAATTAGGCGCCAATCGATTGAAAGGAAGCCACATGCTGTGGGCCCAAAAGAATTTCATGGGCGTTTTTCCAATTTCTAAGCAGGGCAGAGGCAGAAAATAATAAAAAAAGTAAAGTAAAGTAAAGCAAAAGCAAAAATTCCAATGAACAAAGTAATGTAGAAAAACGCCTTATCCGGTCTACTGAAGAACGCTCCCTGAGACATTGTAGTGGTGGTGGGGTGGATGGGTCCAGAGATTGCTTGATGATTGGCTTGAATGTGAGGGAGGAGGATGGCGGGGGGCACAAAACTGTCAACGGTCGAGCGCCAAGCCGCCGTTTTGCCCGATTGCCCACCCAGGTTGAAATGTTGCCGGCAATCGGCTTCCATTTCTCCTCCTTCGACTTGGACTCGATGGGGCATTCATTTGACAAACGTTGACAGCAACTGCGGCGACAATGTTCCAACCGATGCGGATGTGCAAGTGGTGACCACAACAACAACAACAACAGCAGCAGCAGCAACATCATCGACACCAACAGGCGACCACGACAGCGAACTTGATTTCTTATTTGAATATTTATTTCAGCGGCTCGACGACGCCATCCCCATCCCCATCCCCATTCCATCCTATTCCATCCCATCCCATCCATCGACCGATCGATCGTGACAATCGCCAACGCAAGTGCAAAACTCTTCACTCTTGAATGTGTCGAACGAACTAGCAAACCATTCAAACAGGCCAACCAGACCAACATTTCTTTTACCCCCCTCCAACCACCGCCCCCCCAAAACATAACTAATACACTTGTAGAAATCAAATGAATCTAGAAATGTATTAAAAATAAGATTACTGTCAGCAAATGTTGAGTTATTTGAACCTAATCAAACTGGAAGGAAAAGGAAGTGAATAACAGACTATATTTGTGAGTATATCTCATGATGACGTCAATATGAATACAAGATCTGTATTGATTATAAGCGGATATTGATTTATGATTATTATATATCGTATTTGCAACATATCGAATATGAAACATTATCAGAGTAGATTTATTTGTCAATCTTATCAGACAATTTGATGAATTATTCATATCCTGATACTTATCAGTTATATAAAGTCGGTCTCTCAATGCAATTTAAGTCAAAGACCAAATAAATTCTAAAGTTTTGACTCATTCAAAGCTATGACTAAAAGTTGTGTTTGTGTCTAAACATTAACTTAGACGTTATCATTGAGTATATGAGAACATTCATAATGTTCTTTTTATATAACCTTTAACCTCTCATCTGAAAAGGAAAGACTAAGCTTAATTTTTATGACTCAACATTTAAATTGATTCATAGAAAATTATTCAATTGTTAATTCATTTTGATAAGCTTGAAGTTTTAGAATTATGCAAGTCTTCAAAATGATGTTGATGTTTCATATCCGGCTAATATCTTATGTGTAAGTGCAGTCTGTTTCGATTTGGGTTTTTCTGAGTGTATTTTACAATGCGGGGGGGCCTCTATCAGGGCCGATTAAAATTGACGTTTCAAGTTGCATGCAGCTAATGCCCCGCATGTCTCCCCTTATGTACCAGACTGGCCTCAACACTTTCTTTGACTAAACGTTTTCATTATTTATGAATTGATCAATTTGTTGCCGTTGTTGCACTCATATCACTTTGGCCCTGCAACTGCTGTTACTATCATCATCATCATCGGCAGCAGCATCAGCAGCAGCATCAGCAGCAGCATCCAAGCTGGGTACCGATCATCAACTTGCATCGTTTGGTTTGTTTGTTATGGCCATTAGCGTCACTTGATCGAGTCGAGCAGCAGCAGCAGCAGCAGCAGCAACTGACATAATTTATTTCAAAATTGTTTCCAGGCAAACTGACCAAAGTATTTACTTAACTAATTTATGCACATTTCTTTGGTATTTTACAACACTTTTTGGCCGGGTCCTATCCAACTGGCTTCCTTTCTGTTCTGCTAGTCAATAACTGACATTTCTATTGGGAACAAGGACAAGTGTTATTTCATTGACATACATTGTGGATAGTGTTTCCTTTGCCGGCAATGCTTGACCCTACCTTATTTGGCCTGCGTCGCCGCCGCTTCTGCTCATTGCTAATGAATTGAGCCAACTATTTGTTTGTCCAAGCAATTAACATTAAACTGTTAATTTAGGACAGTTCAGACGGTTTGAAGTATTCGTTGGTATCTCTCCCTTGTTGTAGTTATTGCTTTGGAATGCGTGGAATAAATAATCAGCAGACAGCAAATCCTCAAAAGGAAGGGACCGAATTTTCAGGGGGTTGGGGGTTAGGGGCATGGGGCAGCAGAGAAGTGTTATTAGGGTCACTGAGACTTCCTTCTGCAGCAGCAGCAGCAGCAGCCATAAACTTGACGTTGTCGTTGCGGTCAACAGGATCCTGGGTTTCAAATTGAAAAACCGCAACATGCCTGCAAGGCATTCCCTTTGTCCTGTCCGCCATTAACCGGAAATGTGTCTCACTCTCTTGCTCTCTCTCTCTCTCTCTTGTTGTTTCGTTTTGGCTTTTATTTAACATGACGCAACAGAAATTGCCACATGGACAAAAAAAAAACCAAACCAAAGACCACCATGTCCTGCCAATGTCTGGTTAATGGTCTGCCCCCTATTGAATGCATTTCATTGCCCTCAGGACATACCAAGGACTGAGAATTCATTCATGACTTGTGGGTTTCTCTTTTCTTTTTTTTGTCTTGTTTTGCATGTCAAATTCTGTCTCATTAATTTTGTTTGCATTCTAACTTTAAGGTATGGCATAATCGGCAAAGATTTACGCTTCGCTCCCCATAAATAAATTTCAGCAATTCCAATTTACGATCCATGACTAGAACGGATGTGAAATGCAGAAATGTAGTTTTTCTTTTGAACACGGAAACACATTTCTACTTGCCTGTCACCGAAAAAAAAAATTAATAAATTCCAATCGATTTCCAAACTTTTCGTAGAATTTTAATAATGAAATCATATTACGAAAATAATTAACAACCATTTCAAACCATATCAGTCAAATATAACATTCCGCTGGCATTTCCTTAATACACATGTCGAAGCCAATTATAATGGCTAAAAGCTAAAGTTTAATCTAGGAAATCGAATGCTCTATACTCTACACAATTGGGAAACTAGATCAAAAATGCTAAAGTACCGAGCTAATATTTTGTTTAATAATCTTTTTAGGGGTTTTTTGAGTTTTAGCGGAGAATCTTAGAGAGGGTTTTCTTAGGAAAGTATTTAGTTAATAGAACTATGCCCCTTAAACTATGTAATAAGTTGGAAAAAATGGGCTGTTTTTAAAAAAAATTATAATTTTTTAAAAAATGTTTGCTTTAAAATTTTGTTTTCCTCTTATTATATTTCAAAAGTTTCTTTAGTAATGAAATAACGAGATTTCTTGCATACTTTAGGGGACAAAGTTCCCTCATTTGACAAATCTAGGTCCGCCACTGGAATAGAAATAGAAATAGAAGTAGAGGATTTCGACTATATGCATCCAACCTTTACTTCCTTTTTAAAATGATCTAAATATGATGAAAAGACGAAGTTTTATTTTATCTTCACTTAGCTTTTAGTAATTAAGTAATATTATTGCCTTTTGAATGAGTTTAACAAAATTTTCGTATAATTTTCGGTAAAACAAGATCATAATAAGCACATATAGAACTTTAAAATACTTTAGAAATCAATGGCTATAACTCAAGGACTCCTTTCCAAGGGCATTTGCAAAGTTCAAGGGAAAAGAAAGAACAGATTGTGTTATATGTTTGATGGCTTCTTGGAAAACGGTAGCCCATGGCAAAGTAACTCCCAAAAAAAAAAAAGAAAAAAATAAAATAAAACAAATAAAGAAAAAAAAAGTCTTATCACTTTGTTTTATTTTTAGTCTTGGAATGTGTAGGAATTTACAGGAAATTGTCGTTGTGTCGTATCAATCGATGATCTATTCAAGTGTTTGGCCATTTCGCGGATATGCGTACTTCTTACCACAATTGCGACTTAAGATCCATATGTTAGCAGAGTGCGAAAAAGGGGACATAGGGCGCCAGTTAGTTAGTTTAATCGACTATGTGACTATGTACATATTTTAGGCCGATAAGCTCAATGAAGTGCAAAACATCAGACCGTGACCTACTACAAAGCCATGGCAAATGAAACGTAATCGCAAAAGTTCTGGTTGGGCTTGTTTTTTTTTTTTCATTTTTGGCCAAGTATGGCGCAATTGGTCAAATTGCGGCAAAATATTCTTTCACTTTGATGGACTATAAAGTAAATCTAAGGGTATTAGATGTAAACATATTTTTATTCCATGTGTGGGCGACCCTCAAAACGATAGGATTTAAGCCAGAAGCAAACAAGTTGTAAATTGGGTATTAATATTATAATTGGCCAAGACGTAGAATGGAAAATTACGGAATGGAAAATAAACCTATAAGATCGTAACTATTATAATAAATACCATTGATTGTGTATGCTTGTCTCTCTTTCTTTCTCTTTCTCTCTCTCTCTCTCTCTATCTGTCTTGCTCTTTCTATTTCAAGGCTATCTATATAATTTTATCAACCCTTATTACCATTATCGATTGTTGCTAACTTATCATTTTAGATTTGTTGACACGTTTTGATCACCTGACTTGTATTGGGGAACACGTTTTACTTGCTTAACAATGTTTTCAAGTCACGCGATTTGCCTTCTACCTTTTTTTTTTACAGTGCAAAAGATTTTGCGGATTTTCCATTGATTTTAATTTTGATCGCATGGCGTCATCTTAGGCTGATATAGCCCAATCTATGTATATATACTGGCAAAAATTTTTCCATCTTAGTGCATATTTCGGGCAATTACTCACACAGACTGACCAATTCTTTAGCATATTTCGGTTATCAGCCATAAACTTGGCATGACATCACTTTCACCACACGCCGATAAGAACCAATTCAATTAGCCTCTAATAAAAATACCTTAGACTGACTATCATTTTCATAGCAATTATTATAAAATTGAAAAACGACGAAAAAAACAAAAACAAAGAAAAAAGAGTAACTAAGTACCTGCTAATAATTTGTTTTTTTCGTATTAGGGGGGCTTGGTTTTGGCCTGATATCTTGGCCATTGTGATTAGGGTCTAGCCATTGGTTACCCACAGTCACACTTCGCCTTCTGCCGTTTTATCATAATTATCCGATATGAAAAGTTGTAAATATTTTTCGGTATATGAATTAATTTTCTTCGATTGGGTGAAAAAAAAAACAACCATATTATTTTCACATCGGATGATAGATTTCAATTTGTGGTACTAGGTCAAGGTTATTGGGCGAATATCGAACTTATATATATGTATCCTCATCCACCAATCAAGGGCTTGTCAGCATTACTTGGCAATTTCCAATTGACCAGTTCAATGGAACATTATGAGTATAAAATAACCTATAATTGCCGTTCAATTTGATTAACTAGAATTTATATGTGGTCTGAGATATTTGTCGTCTCTGATTCATTGCTCCTTTTTGAAATTAACAAAATTTTGTTACCAACTAGTAACTAAAACTTGGTCAATTAATTGAGAATTTCTTCTACGTTTATTGTTTCTAGGCAAACGAATTCTACGATTTTTGATGATGTAATATCGAGTCAGGAGAATTGAATTTATGGCACTTTGGGCCCTGTTTTTTGAGCAAAACTCATAATTCTTTTAAGCATTAATTTCAATTGTTTAAATTAGTTTTTATCAAACATTTGCCTTAAGCATTTTGAGAATTCCACTTTTTCTAATAGAGCTTTTTCTAATAGAGCTATATAATTTATTATATTCCTATATTCAACTTAGTTTTTTGTGGCATAAAAAATCAACACCAGATTAACTTTTTTTTAATTGGTTTAAACAAAAAAAAAAACTTAATCTTAATTTGCCTCAATTATAAATATATAATTATTTTATATGCCCTACCAACTACGCCTTAAGTACAACATTTTTTTGCTGTAGTTGGTGGATTCCCTTGATAAGACTTAAGCACACACACGGTTTAGGTAGTTACTTGGTTTAGGTAGTCCACATTCTTATTCTAATCAGCACACACACAACGCATTCCACATGGCCCTGACCAATAGCAATATCAATTTGATTTCCAAGAAATATTATACTATATGTATATAGAAAGAGAGCATTCCTGAGTGATTCAGGAAGCAACTAAAAATAAAATTGATCAGAGTTCTACTTCAATTACTATATTATCATCAAAAACAAAAAAAAATTTGAAGAACTTCCTGGGAATGTGGTATTGTAAATTGGCAAACCTTTTGCCGATAATAACCGGTTTTAGCCAGTTAGTTAGTTAATAGTTGGCCTTATCATTGGCATTTTATGGTCTTACATGTTTGTAAGTACCCCATCCGCAATAAAGTTGTAACATTTCCCCAATATTATGCTTAAGAGGCATGTTCCGGCCAGAAATCAATCAAACACTATAAATTATTTAATGACCTTCCCAAATGTTTCAATGTCCAACTTTCTGACCTTGGCAATTATAGGTAATTTGAGTTAAACTCGGACATAGATCATGCTGTCAGCAATCATTCCGAATTGATTGACAACTCGGCTCCCCCAGTTTTAGCTCAATCGGAAGTAAGGCAGCAGCAGCAGCTGTTAATTGACCAAGTCTATAAAATCTATCAGTTACCCATATAAATCACTCTTGAATCGTTTCTTCATGTCTTTTTTTGATATAGGCCGACTGTTTGGTTTAATCTTTTGAGAGATTGGCACACGACGTTCTGCCAAAAGGGCGCAAGGACATCAATGAAAATGAAGTTTTTAGCCAGAAAAATTACATACCTATTAGGGTTTGCCCCTCTCTCTCTCTCTATTTTTCCTTACTCATTGTACCTGAAATACTTATTATGCTTGGGCCTCAATTATGCATGGTCTTCTGTCACATAAATTGTCAATTCGTTTTCAGGTGAGATTCCCTCACGTGCATTTTACCTGGAACTCATCAGTCCAATTTTGTGCAAAAAAAAGACAACCCTGGAGTTTTTTTTTTTCTTTTTAGACTAACTACTGTGAGTTGTCCTAGATAAGCGCATGATCCTTTTTTTCCTTTGAGTTTCTTAAAGTGAAGTGTTTTATCTGGCACTTGGTTCTTTACTTTCAATTTGTTATGCTGATAACAAGCAAACATTTTGGGTGGCATAAAAAACGGTTTACCTAAATGTCTAATAGGTACGTTTTCATAAAATATATATAGGTTCATGTTCATTAAGATCAAAAAGCTTAAATGGCTACTAACTAGGCAACTAGACAAAACCGAAACATACAAATTCACAAGAGAAATGCATTTGGAAAATTTACATTTTTCGTCAGAGAGAGAGAGAGAGAGAGAGGGGAAAGGTTAAAATTCTATGATCAAATTTTATGATCGAACTGTGACTACTTTCCAAAGAAGATGATGAAAAAGAACAGCAACAACAGCAATAACAACTCTTCTACTCACTCATTCGCAGCAGTAGGTAAATGCAATTATGTTAATTTCTATGTACTAATATAATTTATGGCAACATATTTCAGGCAGTTTATGGCAGAAAACCCCACTGACTGACTGCAAGACTGACAGGCGACAGAAAACATTTTGACATTTTCCCAGAGATGAAGATGACGCCCCCAACCCATTACATTCCCGCTGCCCCTCCCCCCCTCCGCCCCACCAAAATGTTCCGCCCTCTCTCATCAGTATGCTAGCATCATATTTTATTTATAAATCAATAAAAAAACGTCCAAGTTGTTGTTTCTCTTGTTGTAGTTGTTAAATATTCTTTACTTATTCAAATAAGCGCCTGCCATGAAGTCATCATCAACAGCATGATCATTGACGGCGTCATCCTCCACCCCACCACCACATGGCATCAAATTGAGACTCAATCAAAAAAAAAAAAAAAACTGGGGAAACTGGCATTTCGAACTCACTGAGGCGGCATACAATAAACGTATAGATACTTTGCCATTGATATTTTATAGGTACATAGAAACAAGAGCTAGTGACAAGTTTTTTTTAAAGTTCTTTCCGACACATTCCAATCATAATCGGTGTAAACCAACTTCATATCTACATTCTATATATTAATGATGTGTTGGTGTCAATCGAGATATTTTAATGATATAAGGGTAACACATAAACGGTTTCTACTAAGACAAACTGTAACTTATTAAACCGCAATTACTGGCAATTTTTGAACTAAACTGAAAGCTAAGTATGCCAACCTGATGAATGGAATACTAAATGTTTAATTGGTTGGATTACTCCAACTCTTGGCTTTTCCAAGGTAATTGTAAACTACCAAACACTCATTTAAAAAATTTTTAAAAATGAAACTCAACGAAAGAACCTATCATTGATATAACAAAAACTTGTTTAATATATTCTATGCCAGATTACTTGCAATTCACAACTAGTTTAAGCGTTCTGCAATGGTTCATGCTATACTGAAGTTCTGAACAACGTTCTTATTTTTGGAGTGGAGTAACCTTAAGCCTAATCTTTACACTTTTTTGTACTTTTCTTCCTCTAAAAACTGTTTTAGGTAAAGTATTTGAAATCATGTATAACAAAAGTAGTAAATAATTAAAAAAAAAATATACCTATGTATGTATATAAAGATCAAGATCAGGAGTTTTGAAATGGTCTTTGTGAATGGACGAATTTATTTATACATAAAATTGTTGTTTTTTTGAAGTGCTGACTAATTTTTGCTATCTCTTAAATTTATGTACATTAATTTTACAATATTCTGTTTTCAAGATTTTGTAAAATTTCGTGGTATAGATTAAAGCCAGGAATTTATTGTAGATATGGTGTTAACATTATGCAAAAGCTTTTAAATTGCGAAGTAGATTCACCTAAGTTATTGATATTATGTAGACGATCTTGACAACCCCTTAGCTTCATTATCTTTTTTTCCTCCACTAAGAACATCTATCGTTTTTGGGAGGATAGCGCTCAAAAAAACCTGATTACTTTAAGGTTTAATCCACCATAAAATGATTTTATTTTTAATGTTATTTACATACATATAGGTTTCACATATATAGGAATTCAATCTATTATTAAGTATAAAAAAAGTATCAAAGGTCTTAGGGTAAATCCCTCATGGATGGATTATGATTAAGAATTTTCTACGAAAGAAATTTGTAGATCACAGAAAACAGACTTGGATATCGCGTCATCAGGTTAGCACATTTTTGTTAAGCGAATTCTTATCATCGATCTATGATCGGACAAAGAATTTTCACACTCAAATGACCAAGTTAATAAATGTGTGAACACAAATATTTGAATTTTAAATTTAAGAGAATAATTTCAAATGATTCATTTGATCATAAAAACCCAGGAATGGTGCCAAATTAGATCAGTGTGATCATAATTATTTTAATGTGGATCTTAATTTTTGTGTGGTCTTCCCCTACAATATTCCTCTCTCTCTCTCTCTTAGCCCACTCTCCAGGTGGATGCTTATGTGACCATGGTCAATCTAACGGTTACTCATGTAGCGTATAATTCAGACTTGAAAGCTTTTTACTTTATCTGATTAACAGTATAAATCAAAATGCCCGACGACTTCAACCGATAGCAACTTGGACCCAATCAAAAACGCATTAAAATCAAACAATTTGTCAAAGTGGCAACAACAATCAACGCCATTTAATTAGATGCCATTGATTAGCGTAGGAAAAAGAAGAAGAAAAAAGAAGGCAGGGCGCATCTTCCAATGCATTTCTGTTTCCTATGCCCCCTCCGTCCTAGCTCCCCTTCTAACCAAAGTGAAAGACCACTTGAAAACTCGTCGAGCTTGACAAATTTGACAGGCTTGATTGAAAATGAAATGCGCAGCGGTTGAAAAATGCGTTTTTTTTCTCCCGTCGCGGACAAAAGGCCGAAAGAAAGGGTCACCCCGAAAAGAATTTCCATACCAATTTTTTTCGTTTTTTCGTTTTTGGTTTAAAAGCAAAGCTTGGTAACAAAAGACATGGCAGATGATGCTGGACTTTCCGAAAGTCTCATCTCAACTCAAGTTTTGAAAGCGACGTCGTCGGCGGCGGCGGGCACAGTCATCTTCTTGCAGCAAATGTCAAGTAGTTGGCACTTTCAAAAATCCCCCCTCAAAACCAAAAACCAAAAAAAAAGCCAGAAAAAAAGAAGAAAAACGCCGAAGAAAAATCTTCATTTTCTCATCGGTTTGTTGCAATAGGTGAGAATTTATGTAGATTTTTTATTTCATGTATGTCATGGGCGTAGCTTCGAAAATTTCATCCAATTACAGTCCCTAGTTTTTTGGTTGTTTCGTCCCAAAGAACTTTAAAGGATCGGATTTAAGCCTAACATTACTTGAAACCAAAAGCAAAATGTTTTATTAGCTTAAATTTTAATTGTGAAACTTTAGGCTTAATTCATTGAATTCATTTTATTCCATTCAATTCGAATATTTGTTTTTAAAAATTCATTAATCCCTTAGATCTTAAATTAAAAGAAGTATTTAAACTGAATCTCTATTGAATCTCCCCTCATCTCCATATTCTTAAAATTTCAGCTACTAACTAAGAATGATTTCTCTAACATTTATTATATAATATATAAAATAAAAGCTTTAATCTACACTTTCCATTTCAACATGATTTTCATAATAGTGAACAATTTTTAAGTCCTCCGAAGATTGGTTGATATTTTTTATACAAAATAGCATTACCTAATAAATTTTTAATATCTCCATCTCCATTTTTAAACATTTATCTGAATATCTAACTAATTATTTACATTCCATTAAATAAAATTTTAATGAATAGAATTCTTTGTCAACTAAAATACTATCATTCAATATTTTCTTCTTCTGTGGTATAAAAAAAATCGAAGATATATTTTGAGTTTTCTCCCCTTTTGGGGAGCCCATGATTTGGTGACTTGGCTACTGCAACTGCGGTTGCTGTTGTTGTTGTTGCTTTTGCTTTTACTTGGGCTATTTGTCAAATTGTTTAGCCTTTGGTCTTTGAACGATTGACAGGCCAACTAACTAACCAACTTACCAGCCATGCAACAAACCATCGAACGGCTGCTGCGGTTGCTGTTGTTGCGGCTGCTGCTGGTGTTCCAATCTGGGCCTCTTTAGTCAATTTTGTTTTTGTTTTTAGTGTTCAACATGACTTTTTGAAGGCAACATGGCACAAGACGGCAAACACTTGCCCCCCTCGGTACTACTCCCCCAATGATATTTTAATATTTGCCAAATATATTTATGACAAGTCGCTTAGTTGGTCAATGCTGTCAGTGGGTTAACATAAAAATTTTCCAGGTGTTGGCAAATGTTTAACCAATATTCAATACCCCTCACCTGCGTCAGATGAAGTGAAATCTGGTTAACAAAATGGGCGAAAACAAACTAGATCGGTTTGGTAATTATTTGGTTTTAATCAGATTTTTCTTCTCATTGATTTGTTTTTAACCCATTTATTTATTTAGTCTCTTTTCTTGGCAAGCAAAATAATCGTGTTATGGCATTTCCGTTTTATAACCACACTAAATGAATATTTATGACAAGCCACAAATGGCTAATACCACAAAAAAAAAATGCCAAAATTAATGATGACCAAAATAATTTGGCGCCATTTAAACGGCGCCACTTTTATAATGGCAGCAACTAAATCCAAATCAAAATCAAAATCACATTGAATTTGCTGTCATTCAAATAAAAGCAGCGACAACAACAAGAACCACAATATTCAACACGTATCTGGGATATTAATGGCATCGTAAAGACAAGAGAATAGAGGGATAAACTAACTATGATCCTAACGAAGTTTCAATACCCTGACAAAACATAATCAGTTGTCTTGTAACTTCTTTGAAAGTCAAGAATAACTCTTGTGATCGTATGAACTGATCAACATATTAACGAGTGACGAATTCAACTAGTCATTGATTGATCAGTTCAGTTAAGAGTATGGTAGTTACCCGAGGAGTATCAGCGGTGAGCAGTACTGATTGACTGATCAATCAAGTGATTCACAAATTATTTCACTCATTCCCAGATATGTTTTATTTAAAGATTTTGTTCAAGTAGACAGGACAGTGTTTGAGTGTTCCAACATTCCAATAAGTGGTAACCTAACTTATTCCTAGTATTTGTTAACTACTACTTAATATTTTTTACCAAAGAAAGGGTACTAAAAATGAAAAAACCCTAGCATTAGACGATTTAATATGCATAGGCCAATTTGCAAAGATATTATCAACAGCACAAAAGGGTTAAGAATCCATTGAATTTATCCAATGCTTTAAAGGATATAGGACACTTGTCTCTATAAATATTACTACACAACCCTAAAGAAGCAAGTGTTATTTTCACTTCCAGATCTTTTAATCCTATATACATATATGGAAATGCGATTAGGAGATTCGAATCGATTATGCCCATAAACATAATTAGAACTACAGCTGCTGAAAAAATGTGATTATATTCAATTAAATGTTTTGATCACTAGATGTTTCATAGAAATATAAGTATATGCTTCGCCTTAGCGTACATACATACACATACCCTACTCGGATAGAGTATTAAAAGCTGCGTATCTTAACCCATGACGGCATCAAACGAGCGTTTACGACTTCGCGCCTTAGAATAAAGCGAATTCTTATTTATTTGTTTGATACTCTTGCAAAAAGGTATTCAAATAACTGAGTATACATATATATAGGTACATACATATATGAGTGAGAATGAATATATGTATATATATATATACATTGTGTTGGAACCGGTATTCAGATATGGTGGATTTAAAATTAAAATCTGACGCGCACTCAATTAAGTTTATTGCATTGCAAATCATGTCCGTAACCCATTTTTATGACAGTCGAAGGTGTCAAGATGATTTGTCAACAAGTGCCACGCCCACAATCATAGATGACTAGAGTCATAAAAACGCATACACAGTTAGGTTTTATTTTTTTTCGTGTCTTGTAGTAGTTGCAATAGCAACAGCAACAACTTGTTGCACTTGAATCTCTTTTTACCTCTATTTACGGTCATGCCAAAAACGAACAAACTCTCGGAAATGATGGAATGCCCACAACAACAACAACAACAACTACTAACAACCCAACTGTGTCCCTGTCCATGTCCATGTCCATCGACATCAACCATCACCATCGCCATTAACTCATCTCATCGAGAAACACACATACACACACAAACAAATTTTTGCCTGTGCGGGTGTCAGACAACTGACTAACTAACTGACTGACTGACTGACTGCCTGCTGTTGGACTTGAGCTGTTTCTTCTTTTCTGTTGTTGTTGTTTTTTTCCTTCAATTGGGTTCGACTTGTCAGTAATTAACCACACACTGACCTTCCTCATAGTTGTTGCCATTGTGCAATGGGCTCTAAGTTTTTGCACCTTTCCAAAGTCGTTGACGCTGTCTACCTGGTAACCTACTTGCTAACTGTTTAGCTCATCAAACGTCCATTGTCTTTGAGAGAACTTTTCCCTTAAAACTGAGCCGAAAATGAGGTTAACTGAAACGTTCTAAAAGGTGTTTCAATCAATTTTTACCATGACTAAGAACTAAAAAGAGTTCTGAAAATTGCTTAAACCCATTTAAGTTGTTTGACTAATGACAAAACTCTAAACATTTATCAATGAATATAAACCAGAAGTTGCCATAAATCTCTCACTTACTTGCAACTTTTAAACAAAGTAATTTTAACAGAGTTGATGTTAAATATTTCACAAGTAACAATTAAAATAAATGGCAAGTAGATGAAAATTAAACAAATTAGCTTAATAAGTTTCTTTAGACTCATTTGCGGCCTACTTCTTGAAGCTTACTTTCATTTGTTTCTACTATTCCATAACATTTGTTTAGACAAAAAAAGAAAATTCAATTAAAATCACTCGATAGTATCTAAAAATTCACTTTCTGCCTACTTATTTGATGATGAAAACTTGATTTACTTTCATTTTTTCCTTGGTTCCTATTGGTTATTAAGTCAACAACAATTTGTACCTTTTGTTCCATGTCAGCAAACAAGGTTTGAACAGTTTTGCTTCTTATGCAGATTTCATTTATAATTCACAACAATTAAATTAAGCCCCCATCTAATGCCTCATAATGGCAACAACTGACGACCAAAACTGACGACAGACTCTAAGCCTGCACTTGAAAAATGGTTACAATAAAAAAGCCATCACAAACACATAGAAAAAGTGGCAGAGAGAAAGAGAGGGACGGCATCTAACTTGGCTTAAAGCAGAGAGGCATTTCCGTCATTTAAGCAGCGGCTTAAAATGTTTTCTTCATTAGAATAACTGTCATAAAAATAAACGCATAAAAAAAAAGTAACACAAAAAATTATAAGCGGATCTAATCATTTTCCCATAAACAGCTGCCGAGATGCTTAAACACACACAAACACACACAGCGACACACCAAAAAATCTGCTTAAATTTCACCTGACACGCTAATTTGGCTAATAAACAATCCCTCCCCACCTTAAACCCCATACTCTTCACTCTTTCTTTCTCTTTCGTGCATTCAAAAAAACCACAAAATTCTGTGGAAGGCGCCACCGTTTTTTTTTTTTGAGGGGGAGACTCGAGCAATGCCAAAAGTCAACAAACGCAACGAAGAGATATAGAAAATATATAGAAATTAAAGAAATATATAAATAAATACTTACTTTATATATATATTTATTTATTTGATATATATTTTATTTATCACATTCCAAAGCACAGTAAGCAACAGCGAACAGGTGATAGATTCGATTGAAAATCACTGAGCAAATGTGAGCTTATGAGATACATTTTTTTATTTTCGTGTTGTGTTTGAGATACTTTTGTCATGCTAATTTCGTTTGGCATAGTATAATACATATACAAATACTAGATATACAGATGATGTGCATGTGTGTGTTAGGGCATTTGAAATCCCCAAGTTTTAACATTAAAACTGTCTACATATTTTGAATGATCGGGGGGAACTGGTTTCAAAAAATCTCACAAGACAGGCGAGTCAACCATATAGGAATGTAGAAAAAAATTAACAATATTTAGTCATGATTCAAGCCTGGATTTACCATTCAGAGAAGCGGAAGTTTAGAATAGGCGAAAAAATAACTCAATGAATTTTTTAAGTAAATATGTCTAAAAGAAGAACCATTTCATTTTTTGTCTTTTTATCATTATATATCCTTTTTGGACTAAGAGACTATTTGCTACATTAACTAAGATTTTCCCTACAGCATTAATTCTTATTCTGTGAATAGAACTCTCTGGAATCGAAAGTATTTTACCTATCGAAGAAGTGTTTTCTTTCCACAAGAAGTTATTTCTCTTGATAATCTTTCATTTAGTTCTGCATATTTTTTACCTAAACCACATGTGGAAGTAATGAATCTATATAAGTATTAGTATCAGAACTCAGAATGTAATGTAAATTCAAACTCCAAAGCTCAACATCCCTAAAATATAAGGGCATAACCGGCTTTTTCCTCCCTGAAACAATTAAAATGATACAAAAAAAACTTACCTTAAATCTTTCGGTCAAGTTGACTGTCTCAGTTTCTGCATTTTATCCCCCTGTAAATTTTTTAATCACCAGCCATTACCCAAATAATCCCATTATTACTGCATACATTTGTTTGATATATATGTCTAATTAAAGTCAATTTGGTTCACTAATTAATATTTCAATTAGCTAATTGATTTATAATCTTATTTAATTCGTTTAGTGAATTAAAATTCGCAGACATAAACTTAAGCATGCGCATATAAGAAGAAATATATGACCAAGAAAATAATTAATAGAAATAGAGATCATTAAAATCACCAAGCTTATACACTTATGCCATACGTTGAAAATAAATTTATAAATCAATTTACATAACATTCAATGAATATATTTATCATTCCTACGCTTAAAGGACGTGATCCCTGCTGATCCTTTCCATTAGTTAACTAAAATTTTACACCTTCATGATTCATGCCAGAACCTTACAAGTATTTCAAGGCAAGAGAAAAAAAAAGGTCAAGGCCACACAATAAATAGTTTAGTTTTTTCTTCTGGCTAAATTTTGATCAAAGAGAAAACGTTTAAAGTTTGTGACAATTAATAACTATATTTTATGTGGAAAAGTTAAAGTTCATCTTGTGATTTTTTGAATCGATCGTCGTTTTTGCTAGATTTTACGATATATAGAGGAATAAATCATAATCAAACCATTTGCCAGCTTATCAAACGCAGATATCTTTTATGATTTGTTTATTAAATTAATTACATTTAACAATCAATTAATTTACATTAACGAATCATAAGAGAGACCTACAAAAATTTAAATCGAATTAAAAAGGCCAAATATGTTTCTTAGTTCTTCTAGAAATATATCTGCTTTGTGCACTTTTGTAATCAACCAACCCAACTTTCTTATAGCATTCCATACCCCGAGTATATTTGCTTGTCAGAATTCTAAAACAAATCGCTATATGCGTATATAATTCCAAACTAAATCAATTTACTACATGTACTTCATCCCTAACTCCAACGTTGCCATTCTTCTCATCATCGTCATATGGTAGAAAAAAAAAACTTGGCCACTTGCTTTAGGTATTTTTCAAATTGATTGCTTAACAAATTTATTTTTTGTTAAACAAATTTATAAATTATTACTTTTAGTGTATAATAAAATTTCATTAGCAGCATTTTTCGTTGTTGTTGTGGAGTTTTTTGGCTTTGGCGTGCGCAGACGGCGCCAGTCTCTTGTTTTGGTCAAAATCCGACTTGATAAATCTCTTGGGTCAGTCGCACTTTTAGCCAATTTGCATATGTGTCAGCGGGCAACAGCAGCAGCAAAAAAAAAGAGACTATAGATATTCACACATTTTTTGTCAATTTTTCTTAATATGTTAGTGTGTGTGTTTTTTTTTTTCTTCTCTATGTTTTCTTCAATTTTTCACTTAATTATTGCCAGACAAGCCATAAATCTTCTGTACTTTACATAAATTAATATGAAATACTAATTTTTGTTGTGTATGTTATGATTTATGCTCTCATGTCAACATCTACCGTTGTCGAACATCTATCAAACTCTACTGTGGCTATATACCTACTCATAGTTTCCCATCAGATATATAAATATATGTATATGCGATCGCACCCACGCGTTTTGCCTTATGATCTTTGTGACTCTCTTGAGATGTTAATTTATGTTTATCTCCGACATATTGAGGTCAGATTTAGACATTGTCACATTGTTGTTAGATTCTTATCAATTGTTACATGATTTTCATATTAGCAATTTGAATTTTTATGATATTGTGAAGATATTTGAAGGCTAGCTAAAAATGTTTCCGGCAAGCGGCGGCAAATTGAACACAACAACAACAACAACAAAAAAAATGAAAAGGTCACAGAAACTTCTATAAAGTGGAAAATTTTATAGTGAAATCGTGTCTAGATTTAATCAATCAATCTATCATTCTCTAATCCAATGAATCTACAAAGATGATTTGAAAGTTTTTACATACTTTTGGGATTAGAAAACTTGAGTTTGTTCGAAAAGTCTTTAATAAATCATAGAAAATATAATAAAGGTATAAATATTGATGCATTATCTGTATTCTAAATGTATTGGAAAATTATGGAAATGACATTAGATTGGATTAAAATTTGGTTAATAACATGATGGGTCTTAACACCAATATAAACAGTTTAAACTGTATCTATTGATTCTAAAAAAATTTCTGTAATGCAATGTAATGAATTACAATATGACAATATAACATTTTTTTAATATAAATAATATTTTTGGTCTTTGAGTAAATAATCAATTACTTTTCACCTACCTATAGCCCAGAGGTTTGGGACTGAACAATCCACATCTCAACTCTCGAACGGTTTATTCGAATGTTAAAATGGATATCAAACAAGAGTATAAATACATATGTATACATATGTACTTACATAAATTTTGCAATTGTGTCTTATAAATTAATATTTAAAAGTTTAAATATTAATATTTTTAAATTTGAATAGAGTAAACAAATGAGAATACTTACTTATTCCTTATGGCCTTTAATAGGTTGGGTATACAAAATACTTTTTTCGTCTTCTTTTACAATAGGTATTAGATTAAAAAGTTAAACAAAAAATGGTTGAATTTAAAAACGAGTTTCTCATAATTACATAAAAATTAGAAAATTATTTATTTATTTATTATATATCGCTTACCAAACTTTGCCATTTTTTGTCGGTTTGTTAAACTTTGGGAGCAGCCAATCGTTATCCAAGTAGAGGTTTTATCAGAAAGATGATATTTGAAATGCAGTTGTAGTCTCTATTAAGGCCTTTATAAGGCCACTATAAGGATATCCAAATTACTTAATATTAAAACTTGTACTTTACCATTTTTGTCACCAGTTGCTATACACTTCGATCGTTTAAGAAAAGAAATTTAGTTACAAGAGTTGCTTAAAAGACTATCAGATGCTTTCCTTAAGGACATATATGAGTTGAGTAGTAGAACTTACCTTCATCTACTATGCATCTAGAAAGTGTCCTTTGGTTTGGATCACAGTTCGATTGGTTAAAGCCAAACGAAATAAAGCTTTATCTAGTAGGCATCTGAAAAGTATTTACCTTGGTTTCTAACAAAAGTTGAGCGTTTTAAGCCAAAAGAAACAACCAATCCCCCAAACTCGTCCCTCCCTTTTTTGTTGAAATAAATACCACATGTTTGTATTGTACTATATGTGTTTCATATTTATTATTTTCAATTCGTATCGTTTCATCGTCATTCGCAAATTGCTCGTTATAATTACTATTATGGTTATTATTTGACAGCAGCAAATTATAATTTTCTTCATCATCATTATGATGATGTTGATTCTCGTTAACAACATTAATATTTGCATTTAAATTATCAAGATTAGGTTGTTCTTGTTGCTGTTGTTGCTGTTGGCTACGAAGTAAATGCTTTACAATATTTTCTTCGTGCTCACCTTTCTCTTTGTCTTCATCAATATATTCTTCTTTTTCCTCCTCATCTTCCTCTTGTTGGGTATTAGCATCAATATGATTATAATTATTATAATGATAATCGACTGTAGTAGATAAAATGTCTACAGGATTTATGCTCTTCTTATCAATTCGAACGTTTAATTGCTTATGATTATTGTCAATATTCTCTGTATTGAACGCACTCCGGCTATGGCTATGGCTAGGGCTATGGCTATGGCTATTTGGACTATCGAACTTAGTGCTAGTGTCTAAACTACTAGAATCAGTCGTGCTACTTTTAGTATTCATATTATTATTATAATTATTATGCTCGTTACTGTACAAGTAGTTGTAGTTTTTTGGCAAGGCAGGTATTGCAATATTAAGAATATGGCTATTACTATTAACATTTAGGTTTAAGTTACTATTAACATAGGTGTTTGAGTATTCATTTTGTTGTTGTTGCTGCTTCTGCTGCTGCTGCTGCTGCTGCTGTTGTTGCTGCTGTTGCTGCTTTACTGTCGTTGACTCAACCAACTGCATGTCGGCAGACGATGCTGCAACATTTTTTGTTGCCACTGTTGCGGCAGCAACGGCAACTGAACGTTTTCTACGCCCACGTTTGCGACGGCTTGCCGCCAACATGGCCATCAAATTGAGAGCCGATGGCGCCAATGAGGCTGCTGTTGCCGTCAATGCCGTGGAAGTTGCTGTCGATGAAGATGACGACGATGAGGATGCCGACGATGAGGCCGTGGGTAAATGTTCAACGGAAGCCGACGACGAGGATGTGAATTCATTCTCCTCCAATAACTGTTGGCGTTCCAATTGCTGTTGACGGCGTCTTTGCATGCGACGACGACGACGACGTTCCATCCATGTGGCATTGTTATGATGGTGACGCACCTCCAAATTTTTAGGTTGTGGCATGGCACCAACAGCAACAACATTATTGTGATTCTTGTTGTTGCTGTTGTTCTTGGCAATGCGCTGTTGCTGCTCTCTTTGACGCTGGCGATGTTGCAACTGTTGCTGTTGGCGATGTTGTGAGCGTTTGCGATTCCTGTTAATGATGTCCTGTTGTAACAGTTCATCATCAAGGCTATTGTTGTTGTTGTTGTTGGCTTGATTGTAGGACTTAGGGCTATTGTTGTTTTTGTTGTTGTTGGTGTTGTGGTTGCTAGTAGAACTATCGCTATTAATACTTGTTGTTGGCGACGCAGGGCGACGCTGTTTAACTCTCACACGTCTTGTGCCCGACACTGGGCCTAATTTTTTTGTTGTATTTGTTGTAGGTCTGGTTGTTGTTGTTGTACTGGTAGTTGTTGTTGTTGTAGTAGTAGTTGTTGTTGTTGTAGTCGTACTTGTTGACGTACTAGTAGTAGTTGATGTTGCTCTCGTTCTTGACAATTTACTACGAAAATCCTTGGCCTCGGCACGATAGAAGAAAAAGCAAGCATTTTTCAGGCGATGCAACCTTTTTCTATCCTTAGGCCCAATTGGTCTAAAGTTACGTTTAATGCCCACACGCAGCTCTTCATTGTAGGCATTTCTATACTGATAATAACCCCGATCCATTGACTCTCTGAAATGGCAATCGTTTGTGGCGTTTTTCTGAAGAAAGTAAGCAAAAAATGAGGAAGAAACAAAGAAAATGGAAAAGAAAACTTTTTGTTAGAGGTAAATTCATTGAGCGCTTAAGTATATTAGGGGGAGTCCGAACTAAAATTTTGAACAAGTTTGAACATCTATAAAGACTAAGCTCACTTTTTGCTCAAGTTAGCTATTAACTAAAGAATCTTTATCTATATTTATAACAAAACTTATTTATTATTGCTTACCTTTCCAACAAGTCGTCCTTGATGAAAGCATAAATAGTAATTCACATCCTTGGCATAGATTGTGATCTTGAAATCTGGATCCAGTGCATCGCCAACACTGTCCATTTTGAAGGATTCTAATCATGGAAAGACAAAAAAAGAGAAACACAAATCAAATTTAATTAATTATTAGAAAATAAAACAAGTTGATGTTAAGTAAATAATAGATTTATGGCAAACAGAATGCGAGGGGAATGGAAGGGAGTTCCTCACTTAGAGATAACCCAATTAATTGAAAGGTTTTCGATAAAGTTATGAAAGGTTTGATTAGTTTTTTTTTTCGGTGGCGTCAAATAACAAGCACATGCTACACCTCGAAGTGTGGTATGTGTCTGGTTATCAATGAATATGTGTGTATGTAGTTAAATTACTAGAATGCCCATCTAAACAGTCGTTGAACTTTTTGGCATTAATTAAGAAGGTACATATAACTCCTCCCACTAAGAGGTTTAACCCTGAAAATGTGTTAAGCATTTATGGATTCGATATGGCTTTTAGACGATCTTTGGCCACGTTCTCGAGGCATGCCGCCTATTAGGGAAGACCTTCAATTGATATGGACGAAAGGCAACGCCCCAAAACAAAACATATAACAAATCGATCAAATTGCTTAAGCTTCAAGTATTCCCCCCCTTCATCCACCTCTAACCCGCCAGTACACTTTTGATAGTTAGTTGGTGGTTTGGTAGCTCGACAAAGTTAGTTACTTCAAACTGATTAGATAAAATGCCAAAGTGACAATGTGTTTGACTTATTAATTTATGGTAAATGGGCATTCTTTTGCTCTTGTGAGCTATTGTAAAGGAATTTTTTGCTTAATAGTTGTCACTTTCATTTAGAGATCAACCTAGTTTAAATACTACGATCCTGAACTTGATGCAAACGGCTTGGAAAAACCGCACAGAACACAATAATAAGATGAAAGAAAAAAGAAACGAAATGAAATGAAATCAAACAGCAAAAACCGCAATGGCGCCGCCAAACAAACTGAGACTGAGAGCGGTTCATAACATCAATCAAATATTAAATTACCAATAATTTAATTAAGCACACAATATGCACAGACCGAGACAGACAAAACCGAGACAGAGTTCAAAATAAATGCCAATTTAATTGAAATGCCAAATGAAAATTTATCTATATACATCTGTTGTATCTATATGCATATAAAGATATATAGAATCAATAAGTAGAACTTACGTGCCAATGAGATGTCCTCTGCGGTAACTTTGCCGTGCGCGTTGATGTGCAGCGCACGATCGTTGTGGGTCATCAATGTTAATATATATTCGTCCGTCTTTGCGCATGTTGTTAATACAAGAGCAAGCATTACCTGTGAGGAAGAGAGAGAGAGATAGACGATTGTGATTAATAAACCAATGCATATACAGATACAGATACAGATACATTTGCTTTAATCCTAGTTGGCAGCCCCTTTTGGAACATGCCATAAATTTCCATTAATACGATAAGCTTTTTTTCCCCCCCTTTTCCCCCGCCTATACAAGCCAGCTGAACACATGTGACACCATAAACGTTTTTAATGGTCAAAGTTGAGCCGCAACGAAAACCATTAAAACCTATGGGAACTCTGAGCATTTGAGTGTGTGTGTCTGTGTGTGTTCTTTCTGTTATGGGCTAAGGACCAATCCCAGATGCGTTTTTCAACTTAAATGCAAAGCTTTTGATAATTGGCGCCCAACGTGAAACTATTCAACTAAACCCAGCTGCTTGCTCTTCTTCGAAACAACAAAATGGCTAAATTGTAAGATACTAAGGTTCACCCTTATAAAAATTCTTAGTTAGTTGGCAACAAGTTTCCAAAGAGAATGTAGTTTGTGCCACTAACCCACCATGAAATCACGTGTCTAACTCATGCCAGACTTATCTATAACACGTTTCTGAGGCAGCAGCAAACCAAAACAATTTACATACCAAAATATATTAATGATATCACAAAAATTATCAATAATCAATATGGTGGAGACTTTCCTTTTCTTTTTTTTTTTTTTTTGTTATTTTTTGCCTTAAAAATAATAATAAAAATAGCGTAACGAGTGCAAATCATCATCAATTCATAAGGTTCTTAAAGCTTAGATCAAATCCTCATATATCATTTGTTACAGCACACGGCACTACCTTAACTTTGATGATATTTTTAGATATTTTTTTAGCTGCAATGCTAAAAATATTTATATGGGCAGAGCTTATTGTGGCTTTTGTTTTAAGTACAAGGTACTAACACTTTAATTGACCACGCGTCCGCGAGTTTTTCTTCGTTTTTTTTTAAGTGGCTGGCATTTTGTGACTTTTGTAGCATAACCAATCGATTGAAGTTCCTCCTATAGACATTCCAACACTTGTCAGCTTGTCAACACATTTCATCAGTTGTAAAGTTGACAGAATGTCAGTTGTTTGTAGCTTTTTCTCTCCCTCTCTCCCTCTCTCTCTCCATGTGGTGTTTGCTTTGCCAGCGACCTTTTCCATAGTTCAATGACGTTTTTTTTTAATGTAATAATTATTATTATTTTTCGTTTATTACTATTATTTTGAAGTGGGGACCCACAGCCAAGCCAGAGCCACTCCACAAGCAGCACTCAGATAAAAAAAAAAAACTCAAAATATTTTCCCCCTCACTCTTCATTTGTGATTACATACACTTGATCCGATCTCTGCGGAATGCCTTAAATACTTTTTGTTCATGATAATTATTTTCGTCGTTTTTTTTTACTCTTTTGGAAGTGGAGTGTTGAAAACCAATTTTCAGATTTTGTAATTGAAATTGACAATCTCCAGATGGTTTTCAAAATTTATTACTATTTTGTTTTTGTATTTCGAACTTGCGCATTGTTTTAAGTTTGGACCTTTCTAATTCGAGCTTTGAGGAATGATATTATGATAGTATAGCAAAAAAGATTTATTATTATTTAATCAAAAGATTTCAAAATGAAATTAGTCTTCAAAAAAAATCATAACATTTTTTGAGATTGAAAAAGTTTTAAAAATTGTGGTCTTTTTTTAAATCAATTTAAAGCTGTTCAAATATTTCAATTTATGTTGAAAAGGTTTCCTATTTTCTGCCCCAGAACCTCTTTTCTGATTTGTCGTAGAAAGAGTTGCCCTAGAGCTAATAGAATCAAGTCACTGATAAACCGCTGATCAAGAATATATGTATATAGTAAAATACCCCACTATGAAATGCTAAATTATATATACATTTATATATAGACACTTACCATCGGTATAAAAATAATCCTGACATTGGGCAGCGTGAACTGTAGTAACCTGCAAAATATGAAAACAAAAAAAGACGAAATGAATTTCACATTATTCATATATAGACTTATGAATCAACTAAAATATTTGCATAATTATATAGTATATTGAATTTTGAATATTATTTCTCATATTAATTTTGATGTTTTGTTTCGCATTTCAACTTCCGTCTGAGATCATGACTCAAAACATTTTTGATGAGATGCTATAAGTTTACTGAGTTAGCCCTTTTCCATACAATGCATGGTCAATGTCATTCATATATATATATATTTATATTATATATATGAAAAACAAAAATAAAACCAACAACAAGAAGTGGCCACTTGGAAAAAGAGAAGAAAAAACGCCAAGAAAACGTTTCTCTATCGATTGATTTGAACAACTATTGTTTTGGAGGCTTTTTAACTATAAGAGTGACTTGGACTTGCATATTTTGTTTCACGACTAATCCCACCCCTCCTTCTTCTCCTTCTGTCGTCTCCTCTCTCTCTCCCCACAAAACGTGTGACAGACCCAAAAGGTCATTGATTTCAGCTTAAGGCTGAACTGAACTACAAAAACAAAAAAAATAAAATAAGAAAAGAAAAGAACTGAGAACAAGAACCAGAAGGGTAGTTTCTTGAGACGAAGGTCTTTGCTGTTTTTTTATATATTTTTTTTGAAAAGTGAAAATCGCACACTTTAGCCAAAGAAATCAATATGAGAGCAATATGTGGGAGAGGGGGAGTGGCAGAGGGGTAAGGAGGAGGCGCAAGTAGAATTCAAATTGCAATCCCAAAAAGCGAACTAAACCATTTAGCTCTCACAGTGGGCAGTCCCTTTTTTTATTTTAGGAAACGAGGAATCAAGAATCAAATGCCTTTTGGCCGATTGCCGATTTTTATCATTTTTCAATTTCACAGCAGACAATAAAACTTCCATTTCAATGAATCTACATACACATGTATACATATATATTTATATATATTTATGAGACGATTTTGATTTGGTTCTTTTGCCTCTTGGCAATTAAGTGGAGAGCTTGCAATTTAGTCAAAAATTTATGTTTAGCTCTGCATTCGATTTAATTTGTTGATTTTCTTATGAAATTCATGGATTTTACGATTGGGGGAGTTGACTAAAAAAAAGAAAAAAAGCTGACTGTTCAGATATTTATATTTTAGGTTTCTAGCGAAACATGCTGATTGATTTTCATTATGCTCTATTACATGTGTATAATGCATGTTGTGCCTCAGGTAAACACTTTAAGCACATTTCATGACATTCCCCTGAAATAATAATATATGTAAACCTCTTTTCATTTTCTATTCTAGCGCCAGATTTCTGAGGTCTAGCAACCGCAAACCGAAACTGAAACCGAATTCTAATACCCATAACAAAAGCCCAGATGACCCGCCCATCTACAACTCAAAAAAAAAAAAAAAGAGTCGCTCTCAGTCTAACACATTCTGTCTCTG
Organism: Drosophila willistoni; assembly: GCF_018902025.1. Lineage (NCBI taxonomy): Eukaryota > Metazoa > Arthropoda > Insecta > Diptera > Drosophilidae > Drosophila > Drosophila willistoni. The sequence goes on along the minus strand of NW_025814049.1, from coordinate 3,867,036 downwards.
TCTCTCAACTTTGTCTTCTATTTTCATTTCTCATGTATGTAATTTGATATCACCTTACTTACTGTCTCTCTACTGTGTATGGCTCCAAGTGGGTTTTTTGTATCTGTATCTGCGTCCATGTCGGTGTTTTTTTTTGTTTTCGTTTTGTATCTGTGTCCATGTCTGTTTGAGTGTTTGTGTGCTTTACTTTTTTTTTCTACGTTTCGTTTCGTTTCCTTTACAATGCGACTTATAATTACCTTTTTGGTATGCAGACAACAGAAGCACAAGAACTTGAATGAAGTCTTTAAGTAGTAGAGACAGGGTTAGGGTTAGGGTTAGCAACAGAGGGCCCAAAAGGGACAGGCAAATATAGGGACACAATGTGTTTGGAATAATGATTAGCATTTCTGTTTAAGGACCACCTATGTGGGTCTCTAACCAAGGTCTAATGAGCTTTTTTTGTGCTCAGCAACAAAGCTTTGATCCTCTGGAATGTTTTGAGGAAGCTCAATTGAAGATTCTACAGGAATTTTATAGACTTATGACCTTTTCTTTTTGAAGTCTAAAGATTTCATTTAGAATTGTATTTATTCCAGATTTAAGCATTAGTTAAATGTGTTAACTATTATTTACTTTTTTATAGAAAATCTAAGGCATTCAAAGCTTTCATAATCTTTAGCTTTGATCCTTTTCAGAATTAAAGCAATATTTTATGGAAAAACTAGGAAATTTTGGCTTTAAGGATCTTCTTCTTTTATATTTTTGATGCTATCTAAGCTCATTTTGTTTCTCACATATTAAATAAAAGCTTTGATCCTTAAAATCTGTAGTCAAATCTTTTTGCAATTCGTTTATAAGGAGACCTGTCACTTGTTAAATCTCAAACACTTTTTAAGAGCAGTTGGTCTATCTATCTAATCGCTCAGGCACATTTCCCTCCCCCCCTTTAGTCTTAATTAGTTTTGTACATTCGATTAAATTTAAGTATTTAGTATAAATACGAACGTAAATAGCAAGAAGTACGCCAGCAAAAATGAAAATAAAAAAAATCAACTTGTCATTTGCCACTAGATAAACAAACATACATATAAGAGTTAATATTGATTTAGTCGAAACTAGTTTTGGGCACGTGGTTTATTTGTTGTATTGTATACACATACATATACATACATACATATACAAATATTCCATGGACCTTAGCCCACTTGTTGATTTGCAATTTGGCATCTGTGGAATGTGACAACGATTAGATTAGACAACCAAAAAGAAAAAAAAATTAAAAATAAATAAATACTAGAAAACTGAATGTGACGGAGGTAGAAAAGATTTTGCACCACAAAGACATAACGATAGCCCCATTTTTTGTTGTTGAGGGTATTCACATTTTGGTAAGCGAAACCGAAATCCTTAAGTAGCTTCTGATTGCTGCCACGTGTGTGTTAGCTCGGCCGCAAAATCAGAGGCCATCAATCATGTAATCGCTTCGTAATAATTACAGTTACAAAAAACTCCCTTCTTCCTTTCTGTCTCTCTCAAGTGTGAAATGTTTTCGCTTTCCTTTTTTTTGTAACTTTAATTGTGCGTGGAGTTGGTCACCCTACAAATTGCACAATATATATATATATATATACATGCATGCAATCTTTCCCTCACCGTTTTGCCAGTTAATGCAATTTCAATTTTTGCGCTTTTGTTTTAGGGGTTGCTCCGAAATAAACCAAACAAAAATACTTTTACGTCGAACCGATGTTATTTAATACTCTTGCATCATCATCATCATGATGAACATCGTCCACCTTGCAACAACCCTAACCCAACACCCCCTTTTGGTCTCAGTCTCACTTATCAACCCTACTCCGTATAACCAATTCCGACTCCCAACGGCTGTAAAAATTAATACCAAACGTGGCTGTGCATTTTTATTTGTTTCACTGGAAATTTCAACTAACTTCAAGCAGAAGGTTCTCCTCCACCAGATATAAATAAATACATCTAAATGGCTTTTAGAGGGGAAAATATGCGAAACATTTCCTAGGAATTCAATTGTAATTGTAAGCTCGACTTACATGGGCAGAGGGTATCCAATTTAGCTAAGACACATTTTCCTGGGAAACTATGTATAAAGTTGGCCACATTCCATTGATATATCATATCTATTTTGTTTACTCCATCCTCAGGGCGAGCCTCAGGCACTTGAACTTGTGGCGCAAATAGCGCAACGCCCCAAAAAAAGAAACAGAAACAGAAGAGCTAAAAACACACAATGGAATGGGTTCAGTGCACCCCCCAGTCACACTAGAGAGAAAGAGAGAGATAAGCAAATGTTGTTAAGAGATACATGCGTACACACACGACAACTACTTAGATACTCCAAATAGATACACAGTGTCAAGGCTATGCCCTCCCCCTACTCCCCACCGAATCTTCTCCCACATCGTATCATAGACTGTCTGTCGTGACACTACACAAATCTTGGCTCATTAACTCATTCACAACTTTACTTTACTTTACTTTTTTACGTACTTTACGCTTTTTTGCGCCCTGTTGATGCATAATTCTGAAACAGGCGTGAAAATTACACACACACACACACACAGAGAGTTGAGAAAGGGGTTGTATGTGTGTATATATCTAATGCGATTTGAACGACAGCTGCATGGGCTGATAAGCCAGATAAGCAGCACTGCCAATGCCTAAGCCGCAGAGCCTCGTCTCCACCCCCCTCCCTCCCTTCCTTGCCTACTCACATTTTAGCTACTTAAGTGGCAACGGGCCAAATACCTTTTTGTTAGGCTAGGCAACTTTCCCAATGTGTCAATATCAATCAAGACAGACAGAGACACAGACAGCAAGACAAACGTCGATGATGATGATGATGAAGAAGACGAAGTAGCAAGTCCAAGGCAAACATTGGACAAGTGCATTGCGACTGTCTACTATTAGTGGTAGTCCCTTCTCCTACCCCCGGAGCTATCTCTTTAAACCTCTCCCAGCTGAGCTGCTCAAATGTGACACCTTACAATGTATTTTTCTGGAAATAAAAAAAGCTGATACTAAATACAACAAATGTGATGAAACCATACGGGACAGTTGAGAATTATTGATATTGAATTCGATTCCGATTGATGTCAGTGCAAATTGCATGTACACAAAATAGCTATAATTATTTTCTACAATAAGTATTTGTAAATATCATCAATTACCAACTACTTACATATATATATATATATACAAATATTAGAAATCTGTTTTGCACCCTTAAAAAGTTGAAAAATTTTCATTCATTTCATCAGAATAAATATGGTCTTAAAATTGTCAATTAAGAAATCGTTCTTTTGGACTTTAAAGTTTGAAAAAAAAAGTTTAAGTAACTAAAATTTATTTAAATTTTTTTAGAAACGAAATGAGAAAAAGTAATTTATTACTTTAACTGGTTTTGAAACTTTATCTCTTGACCTGGCATCTTTTTCTTTCTTTCTCATATATATCAAGAGGACCGCCAGAATAAAGATATCATGTATTTCGCTAATTGATGGATGAATGGATAATAACCAAATAAAAACTGTTTCACGTTAGAAAACTAATTTTATAATTAATAAAATAGTTTATTTATATATATTATTTCAAATATATTACATTTCTCAACTAAATATTTTAACCTTTTGTTAGCTTTCTTTGATAAAATTAATATTTTTAGAAGTTCGTTACGAGTTCATGAGATATAAAGTGCAAAACCTAAACAAATAATTGTATGATTTTTGAAAAAAATACAAAATTTAGTTTAATTAAAGGGTATTCCACTGCGTAATATAAAATATGAAGTTTTTACTTTTAAAAGATCTTTTAAATTTCAAATTGGAAAACCTTGCAAATCCAAACTCTTCTTGCTGGAGTTATGAATTCTTGACTATTTATGAAGATATTTACCTCAGGCTTTTCATTTTCTTTGGTAGAACCCACTTAAAATTAACTATTCTCGATTTATGTTTAACAATGCAGATATTTACTCATGGAATTAACTTTTTTTTTGAGTTAAATCCCCATTAATGTTGATCAATATTGTTGTCGATAACTTTCACAATTTAGCTGGATTTTCGTGTTGTGATTTCAGTGTGTGTACACACACACACGCACACACAGACAATAAAGTATGTGTAAAGTGGGAGTGTTTGTTGTTTTTCACAATACTGCAGAAGTAGCAACAACAAGAGCAACAACAACAACCACTGCACTTTTGTAGGTCAGGTGCAAGTGTCGATCTCTAGTTGGCAGCTGTTGGCTGCTTCTGCTGAAAAAGACGTAACAAAGGGCCCAATGGGAAAGATAAACGGTTGGGTGGGTGGGTGGTTTAGGGCGGATGTGGTTACTCTGTGTGACCAATGGTTGATGGGCTAGCCAATGGCTTGATGGGATGAGGGCGGGACGGGGTAACGAGGCAAGTTGGTAATTTGTAATGCAAATATTTGCATAAATTGAACATTTTTACAACCCACGTTTTCAACTTTGGCATAATTTATCTACAACTACATTGACATCTCCCACGCCCCGTGGCCCTTGCCCCACCCCTCTCCCTCTCTCTCTCTCTCTCTCTCTTACAAAAATTCAATTGTTTTATAACCATAAGCAAAAAAAAAAAACACACAAATTGTCCAACCCGCAAAAAAACAATATAAGCAAAACAAACACTTGAGGGCCGCCGCATGGTTCTTGACAATAAAACACAAAAAAAAAGTTTGTTTCGAACGCTTTTCGGCGCATTTGTTATTATTTTATTTTATTTCAACTTACATATATATTATGGAAAATTATACTACGCGTAGTATAATGTTTCCATAGTAGTATTAGTATTAGTAGTAGGAGTTCTACCGTTTCTGTCTACGTATATTTTGAACGTGTTCATGATAAGATAAAAATTTTCAAAACACTGAAAACATCGTCTTCACACTTAGTTGTAGTTGTAGTCGGTGTCGCAGTCAATCGTTTATACTACGAGTACTTGTGTGTGTGTGTGTGTTTGTATGTGGAGGCATATGCGAAGTTAGGTTCTGTGTATACCCTTTCTAAACGTAAAAGGGTAGTCTTAACTATAGTAAGATGTAGGCAAAGGAAAGATTTTCTAAAAAGCATTTTCTATTGGTCTTCAAAAGGTTTGAAATGAATAAAAGATCTAACTGATAGAATGTTCTATAGAAATGATGTTACTAAGAGTTGAAGATCTATTCAGAAACTCATATGATAGATTGAAAAAGAGTATTCTTCATTCGACTTTGATCCAAATATTAATCATTATGTTGTGTATTCAAGTCAAAGCTTAAATTTTAGTCCCAGGCAACCCGCGTTTTGTTTTGTAGAAGAACTTTCGATAAGCTTATATAGAGGATTACTCACATTGCCTCTAATGGCTTCAAATCATAAACGCATAAAACCATATAAACAATCAACTAAAATTCAATAAATCGCCCACAAATCGCCCTCAATCAGCCATTAAAAATGAAGCAGGCAATAATACCCACATATAGCCTAGGCGTGCGACATATTAGCCAGACATTGGGAGCCAGATTAAATTACACTCACTGGCGACTTGAAATTGAAATGAAGAGCAAAACAAAAAACAAAGTTTTCTTTTTGTAAAGCAAATAGAAAATAAAACCAATCAACAGGTTACAATGTCAAAAGAATGAATCTATCATCAAGCATTTGAGGGGGGTCTGAATTACATGGAATGTCGTTTGGTATGCCAAATGCAAGATAACTGAGGGAATGACTAAGAAATCGTTATATACTTATATATATACATATATAAATATTTAGCCTAGCATCATAATAATCATAATCCAATAATTAGCATCATCACATGAAACGTGACTTTTGAGGTCGTTTATTGTATATGAGTGATATTTTATTCCGTCACTTCCATATAAAAAAAAAACCTCAACAAGCCTTTACCAATAATAACCCAATTATTCACATCTATATTAATATATGTCTATATATATATATGTATATGTACCTATATTTCTACGTGTTATGGTTTTTGTTTTTCTTATATATATTTATTTTTTTGACTTTTGCCTTTTTCTTTGCCCTGCTCGACAGCTTTTGCCACCCGCGCGTAACCTAATTAAACAAAAAAACTTGAAGTCTTATACAAATCCATATATATATGTATATAGAGATTTTTTTTGCATTAACAACAGTTAGTTGAATAGAAGATTAAAAATACATTTAAAAAGTGCAAATAATTATTCAAAATACATTAATTCGAAAAGTCGTTATTGATATACCCTGTAATCAAAATAAATTGATCTTTATATATGTCAAACTACTGATTCCTTCTAGGAAAGAGGATTCCTTCTCTATATACTTAACTAAAGAACTATGCCTCTAATCATTTAGGATATATGTTCTATATATACTTTAGTTCAATCTTAAACTCTTTGATTTCTAAAGCTAAATATTTCCACTTTTCCTTATTCCTTAAGCTTTAAGTCATTTTTTTTTTATATTCTTGAATTTCTCATCTAATTTAAAGGGTATATATATTGTCCTTAGAGTTCATTTTTGGTTTATACGATCTTCATTGATTGCATTAATCAAAACTGCACAATAATGCCAAGTCATTAAAGGTTATTTATGATTTACTATAAGCATGTGATTTGCCAAATCAATAAATATCAATAAAAAAAAAGAAACAAAATGTTGCGTAGACAGAAAGGGAAAGATAGATTGTGGCTCCCCTCTTTCGCTTTCTCTCTCTCCCTCTCTCTCTTTTGAAAGGGTTTATAATTCAATAGTTAATAGTTTAATAGTATTTTCTATCATTGCCCTCGTCTTTGGCTATTCCCAAATGTTATCATTTCTTTTATCTACCTTTTGTATTTCCGTTTTAATTAATAAACACAAAAAAAAAAAAATAAGTGAGAAAAATTCGAAAATCAAATATTGTCTAGTTTTTTTTCTTACAGTAAAGTTTGTTATCTTTCCCCTCCCCGAACCACCTCAATGAGTGGTGGTGTTGGTGGTGCTGGGGCGTGGCTTTTTCTTACAACTTGTTTTATGGATGGATTGAAATTGGATTTTGATAAAGTCCGCTAAAGATTAGAATTAAACAATAATTGGAGTGGGAGGCATTAAAAAGTTGTAAATTCATTTTTTTTTGCGCAAAACCAAAAAAATTGTTTAAAATTTCAAAAGTTCTTGTTGTTAAGCAGGGGGCAGGAGGGGGTTGGATGATTTATGTATGACTCGCTGGCAATCAGATTCAGGTAAATGTCCTGTGAGATCAGCAGCAGTAACTGGCGACCCCTTAATGGGTAATGGGCAAAAAGGGGTTGCACACACACACACAGACGCACACACAACTAAGATTTATCCTGACAGTTTGCATGTGTTAGAGCCATAACAAGTTATAAATTTTTGTCGAACTGGACCTCAGAACTGAATTCTTGTTTCAAAACATATAATTGTTGTGCTTTTTTCTTTCTTTCATTTTTTTATGTGTGTATTTGAAAATTGCTTTTTAAGTGAAATTACTTTTGGCATGATATTTAGTCGAACATTTATCCATTTATATATATATGTACATACATATATCCTTTGTGTGTGTGTGTGTGTGTCTGTGAAGGGAGCAAAGCAAAACACAGGTCATGTCATGGCTTTGCTCTTGGTTTTTGGGTTTGCTTTTTGAGTTTGGTTTCTGTTCGTTCATATGGCGTGTTTTTCTTTGCCTCCTTTGATTTTTATGCACGTGGTGGCTCAATCTTTGTCTTACCCTTGCCGAAAATGGGTATATCAACTTGAAGATTTTGCTGACTAAAAGTTACACTAACTTAAATTATAATTATCAGCATGACAAGAAAAAATTCGTTTGATTTCAACTAGTTTGAAACGTTGTAACTATTTTTTTGGTTAGTTTGAAGAACCATTTTAACAAACAAATATATTGAATATATTTTTACAATCATGAAACTTGAAAACCTGAGCTTCATCGGATTTACCGAACTTTGTGTTTGATATTATAGTCTTTGTAATTCTCAGAAAAGTAGAAACTAAGCCATAAGACAGAAAAATTACAACGCTACTTAGTTTAAAAACTTTTTTTAAATGTGATTTCAAGAACCTTTCAAAAATACCATAAAATTCTTAGACTTCTTCTTACTATATTAACATTCTAAAAACCATATCTTAGCTATAAATAATATGATTTACTGATATAGTTTATTATTATAGAAAATAAATTTGGGGTATTCCCATTATTATTCAATTCTACAAAATTTTCTACAAATTTTTTTTATCAACTTTTAAAAGTAAGTTCAGTGTTAAGCAATTAAAAAACTACTGAAATTGAAAATAAATGAATTCTATGACAATGTTTGACGTTGTTTATTAACTTTGTTTTGTAAATTAACTTTGTAAGCAACCCAAAAATATTTGAATTAAACAAAAAAAATTAATGCCATAAAAAAATTTACGTAACAGTTTAAACATTTCAGCGTTTTATATAAAAAAAATTATATTATATATCCCCTTGTAAGTGATTAACAAATTTATATGGCCAAATTTTTTGTATAAGACTTCTTTTGAGATAAAATATTCAAAAAATAATTTCATAATTCAACGTAAGCATTACATATGACAAATGCTTTTGAATCAGAATTGAAATGCCATAAAGATTGTTTTAGATCATAATATTTATGATCTCTTGTCTAAATGAACCACAGAAAGAAAAAAGAAATAAAAATCGTGAATATTCTAGACATAATTCCACATAATTTTGATGGCATGAATTTCATAGAGATCTTATGACTGTAATTTAAGTGAAGATTACTTACATCGTATATTTCTGGCCGCATTGTAGCCCCCAAAATTTAAGGGTATAAATTATAATCCAACATGGGTCTGTTGTGCGTGTTATAGTTGATAATATATAAGTATATATTTATATATATTTTTAATAACAAACTCGTTCAAAATCGTACATTTGATTTGTAGATTTATGTTTTGCTAAAGATGACAATGAAGTCGCTGTTGTTGTTGTTGTTGTTGTTCTTGAAGATGTTGTTGTTGTTGTTGTAGTTGACGTTGACACGAATTGGAAACCAAACGGAAATCAAAATTCATATAGCTCATAAGTTATATTGGAGTAGTACATATGTAGATGCCCGAAAACAGCAACAAAAAAAAAACTGTTGACGCGACATAAATTTTCAATTACACCGCGAATAGCAACAAATAATATGCCATATATATATAATTTTTCAAAGAAAGAGAAAAAAAACCGAGACACAAAAAAAAATTTCTTCGTTTTTCTTCTTACGTTTTGATATGTGTGTATTTATGTATGTATTTGTGTACTACTGATTAAACAATATGTAATTTGTTGTAATACAATATTTATATACGATTATATATTTGTATATTTTGTGTATAATTTTTCTTTATATTTTATATATATATTGTGGTTTAATATTGCACGACACTTTTTTTCCTTTTGTATTTTATTCGAAACAAATTTGCATTAAAATTTTTTGCACAAAAATTATTTGAAAATATATTAATTTTTTGTTGTAGTAAATTTAATTGATTATATATTTTTGTAATTTTTTTTGGCTTTGCGGCACTGGCTTAATTAGTATTATATTAATTTTTGAACTGGTTTTCAAGACGATTTTTAAAACAAAATCAGTTTTTCCATCAACTTTCAAATTCTTTTTCAATTTGCACTTTTGCACCTTTTTCTTTAGCTTTGTGGTTTTTTCTTTTTGCATTATTTTTTTAACTTTTGAATATTTTTTTTCAAAAGATTTGTTAAGAACGTTTTTAGTTAGAAATATAATTTTATTTATATTTTGTGTGTGTGTGTTTTTTTGTATTTTTGGGTGTGTTTGGCCCGCTGCCAGCGATCTTGACTTGACGAAAGGTGAACACAAACTGATTCAGAAAAATAATTCACAAAAAATATACGTCGTCCGAGATACGAGATACAAAATTGTACGTCGCAAGATACGAGATACTTTTTTTGTTTTTCCTTTTCGTATTGTGTGTGTGTTTTGAACTGAACCTCGTGGCGAACTCAAACCCGAGCGAATATGTTCGAACTGGCATGGGTGTGGCCACAAAAAGGGGGTTGATTCTAACCGCTAACTGCTTACAGCTCGCTGAGTGAGTGTTTATGCTGAAAGTATCTTTAGACCATGAGAGCGTTAGATTTGGTTCCACGGAGTTTCTAACATTGATGAAATTTTATCTTAGAAATTATGAAATTTCCCTTTGTCACAGCCATGAATTTAGACAATTTAATGTCTTTGATAAATGGCAAATAGTTTCTGTCAATATGGAGACATTTAGTTGGCCTAAACTGTACTTAGCCAGAAGGTATAGCCAAGCTAATGTCTTTGATTTAGGTCATTTTACTAAGATTAGGTGGAAGGGTGAGATCTGCTCTACTTTTTTGTTTTGGCATCATTTTTAGCCCCCATTTTTAAGGCAAGCCCCCAAAAAAACAGTCGTCTTTCTCTCTCTCTCTCTTTCTCCATATATTGGGCATATATTATTGGGCAAGGTCCAGTTCAGTCTTTTACGTTTGAGTTTGCTAGACCGTTAGCTAAAGTTTGACCTGCATTTTGTTTTGATATTGATTGATTAGCTGGCTACTGGTTAGAAGGCAGTTTTATTGATCATGGCTGTAAATCAAATTGCGCACCATTTATATTGGGTAATACAATGTTAACCCAAAATATCTGCAGATCGTGGCAGGTGGAGTATGTCACACCTCTTGTTCTCTTTCTCTCTCTCTATTTGCCCTGTTATCATCATTGCATGCCAATGGACTTTGGAACGGTGTGTTCAATTTTCAATTAACTAGATACCCAAATCAGTTCCAATTAAATGATTGTCAAAAGTTCCCCTTGAATCAAAAATTCAAAACGGAATTCGGTAGCGTCTTCTCTTTCACTAGCGCTTATCACACGCATTCAACTTGTTGACTAAAAAAAACTATGTCACTAAATAGTGACTCACAATTTGAATTACTATGGAATGCTGATTCCGAGTACTGGCACTTGATTTTGAAGCAGCATAATTAATGATGATGAAAATGAAAGGTTCTTTGGCCATCATCAATTTTTAAGTGGAAATTTTTTCATGGCATTGCGAAAAGTCGCTACAAGCGTAAAGCTTCTAGCGAAAAGGCTTATCAAATGCCATAAACATGATGAAATTGATATACATTGATATCCTATATAGAATACCGACTCGTGCAACCCGTCGTATCTACTCTTCCTCCTCCTCCCACATTTGGCTGTAAAGTTGCTGTTAAGCCTGACAGCTTCGAACATGTTGCAAATGTTAACTCCGCATTAGTTCAAGCAGTGCACACTCTGTAAATTAACAGAGACAACATAACAAGCAGTGCAAGCCTTAGTTAAAACTAACAGAAGAGGGGCCAAAACTCTCATGGGAAACTCATTTAGATTTTCAATTAAAAATTAGACAACTCCATTGAAATTTACTCAGGCAATGAATAAATATTAAAATAATTATTAAAATAATTAAAATAATAAATTAAAATAATATAATAATAATTTCAAATACCATTAAAAAGTTGTTTCAATAAGTGCAAATGAGTATTTATTTCTTACCTTTTATACATACTTTTTTCTAAACAGATTATTTTACCCCCAAAATGTGTGATTTATCAGAACCAGGACTTTAATGATAAAAATCATTAAACAAATTTTGAATTTAGCATTAACTTTTATTAATGCTATTGAAATTAAACTTAGTGGCCAGCAAAAAGCCAAAATTTGTTCAAGTGTAACCTAAATCTAAAAAAAAATAAAAATGCACTGCTTGCATTAAGCCTAAATTAAAAACATTTTGGCATATTTGAATAAATTCAATAGGCAATAAGCAATTTAAAACCACATTTACGTAAACTAATTGTTTAATTAATTACAGAATATATTATGGGCCTTAGTGTTTAGACAGCCGCGAGACCTAATAAACTTATTATTTGTTTGTCTATATTTGTAAAAATAATAAACATCAAAATAATAAACACTTGGCTTAAATTTATAAGGCCTTGAGACAAATTAAACAAAAAAAAAATCAAAAAGGTCGTTAACCCTTAAATAATGTTATTCTACGTTTATTTATATACAAATATTCAACTCATTATTTGATATTTTTAACTCATACCCATTTCGCTTTTTCTGTTTAAATTGTCTCCAAACTTTTGAGTCTATAAGATCCTACGTAAACTTATCGCAGTGTATATGTATCCTGATTTTGAAAAGGATATTTCAATAAATTTGGAGCAGAGAAAATTTCCGAAATTCCTTTTATGCTAATATAAAATTTAGACCTTGATGCCACGTCACGATTTATCGCTCTCTGATCACAGTAATATTTAGATCCTACAGTGATCCAATGAAAAAATAAAAAAGATTTTTTCAAAATTTCAAAAACATTTCAAAGACATTGATATCTTAGCCCACCTGAGGACTAAATGTCCTTTATACAGAAAGTCCTTGACTACAGGTGTTGTGTCACACTAAATAAATAAAAAAAAACATCCTTTGTTCTTACTTAAATTTATTATACATGTAAGATAAACTGAACACTTTAATTATATGTATAAGATCAGAACAGTGGAATTTCCCTTCAATTAGCCTTAGTTTACTAAAGATTTTAATGCAATCAGAGTATAATCGACGATTAAAAAATAATAATTCTCTTATGAAAATTTAATAATTTCAGTTACCAGAAAATAAATGTTTAAATTTTCGGTTAAGCCTTTGTCGTTAGACTCAGATTCAATCAATTTGTTTAAACCTTTTTATGAAATTCAGTGGAAAGTTATTTTTCTAGGGTAATTGAAACTAAAACTATACAAACACTAACTTGTTAAAATCTTATAAACCAAAAATCAATTTTAAAATATAAATTTCTCTGTACAAAACTGCTAAAATCGAATTGTACGTTTAAATATTAGGATCTAAAAACTATAAGCACTCTAGAAAACAAGTAGTTTCAATTATAATTTATACATTGTATTCTTACTAAACAAAGACAAATTTCTTATAGCCACTTAAGTCGATGGCTAATTTCAATAAAATTAATAACCAAAAACTTTTTCTATCTTATCGCTACTTAAAAAATACTCAAATTAAGAGGTTTACGACTCAAGTGGTTGAGGAAATTAAAATTTCATTTAAAATATAATCATTTTGCCATTTCCGCACCAACCACCCGAAAACAGATATTTATATTTCATAGCCAACTAACCGCAAATTCGTTTTTCGTTTTCCATTTTTGGCTCTTCTGCACAATTTCCAAGTAGCTATAACTAACCAAATAACTGTTGGCTCTATCTTTCTTGATTATTTTGGCAAACTCAGCAGGACACAAATAAGTACAATAAGACAAAGCAGAGAAGACAGTGAAAATACAAATAGTCTTGGCGCCAGGTAAAACAAAAAGGTGTAAAAATCCACAATAGACAACAACGTGAAATAAGAAAAAAAAAAATATACACACCAAAAATTCAAATATTTATGAGATTCTGTGTTTTTTTTTTTGGCTATGTGTGACATTGACAAGTTAATTTTTTTCCATCGGTTTCTTTATATTTTTCCACTCTCTGGTGGGTCGCACACATACGAATACAAGAAAAACCGAAATGAATACCGAATGCTGGGCCAGAGATTTATGATCCTGTGTCTGTCTGTCTCATTTTGTGTTTGTGTGTGTCCTTTTGCCACCTCTGCCAGCTCTTGTCATATCTCTGATGCAAATGTGTCACACTCACGACCTGTTAAAACAAACTCGAGCAAGTTCCATAAAAAAATAAAAACAAAAAAGAACAATCAAAACCCGAAAAAGAAAAATAAACGTTGCACCACTGCATTGGCCTCCCCAAAAAAACAAAAAACAAAAAAAACGAAACAAAAGCCTGAGAAATATTTTAATTAAAATTCACTGCCCCCCTCAAAAAAAAAAAAAAAAAAAACACACGCATACGAAGCACAAAAACCGCAAAAAAGTAAAGCAAAACAAAAAAAGGCAGGCAGGATAAACTCCAAACCGCCGCCTGATCTCAACTGATAAACGCCAAAACCAACAACAACAACGCGAAGGTGGAGAACAAAATCCCCTTTTAAAGGTAAACTCAGGGCAAAAAAAAACAGCGTAGAGGCTCTGTGCGGTGGGCGTTGGTTGAATATAAGATGCAGCAGCAAGCCAAATAAAAAACAAAAAAAGAGAAAATAGGGCCCAAAAAGGAGTTCAGTTCAAGAAACTTTATAGACATTCGATAACGAAGAACAAATACTCTTTATCAAAAGAGTCTTAAAGTTGATATGGCAACGCTAAACAGTGATCAGCTGTATTCAATTATAGGAAACGCGAACCAGTTGGGAATTACACAAACTAATGACTTTGGGTGCTGCTGAACTGCTTTCATCTAGCAACTTATTATTTTACAATTAGAACTGCTGGAAATCCATATTTAATACTTAGAAAGCATTCGTAATAGTTAGAAATCTTGGAAACTTTTTGAAACTAATAACTTTATGATCACTTAATCTTACGATTTGTGAGAATTTTGGATTAGTATTAACATAAATTTAACTCACTCGTAGCCAGTGGCGAAATGCTGATTTTAGAGGTAAAATAAGTCTAGACTCTATTCCAAGGACGAATCTAAAAAACTCGGGTATGTGCCGATCAAAGAACTCAAATTTTCGGCTAACTTTCAATGAAGACATTTTGTCTGTATGAGTATTATGAAAATTGTATGGTCACTTCGAAGACTCACTAGTTGGGGTATAAGGAGAGGAAACAAGTCACAAATTATTCAAAATATTGACAGTTTGGGAACCCCCAGATTCCCTCTTTGGATGTGTCCAAGGTCTTGACTATCAAAATTATTGTGGTTTATAAGGTAGAATAACGAATAAAATATCTGTTATCGTCTTTTTCGAAATATTGTCTTTCCATTTCGAAATATTGTTTTGAGTGATCAAAGTTTTTTAACATGAAAAATGTTTTCCATCCTTCATCAAATACAAATATAACCAATATACAAAAACCTACATTAAATTTAAAATTGAAATTTGCTTTAGTGTTTTCTAGAGTTTTTGAATGCCAAAACTTACTAAATGCAAAAGCTTACAAACACTTTTGACTATCTCTTGTTTTTAGTTCCAAGTCATCTTTTCATGTGAAAGAACTTTTGCGTTGTTATAATTTTTGTAGAGTATCCAAACTGGCCTTCCAAGGAACTGTAGATCATCGTTTGTGAGTGTGTGAGTGTGTGTGTGGCGAGGACGAGACTGTCCCAAGTGCTCACTTTCAACACCGATGGTGTCGCTGATCTTTTGCCACAATTCCCACTTTCAGTTGTCCACTCTTGCACATGATCAATCGATGTACACTGGAGCCTAATTTACCGCTTCCCTGTAAATTTTAACTCGAAGTTCAATTTTTCGGGTTAACTGCTCGAGTATTGTTTGTTTTTGCTTTTGCAGTTAATTTCAATTAAATAAACAATGTAAAATATATGTACGTACATACATATACATTCACTCGCACACAATGAAGCTGTGGCAAGTTGGTTTAATTACCAAACAGCCCTGCCCCTATGCGATACGGCCAACTGTCGAGGCAGTTAATGAAAATGTTCGTTAACATTCAATTGCAGGACATGCGCAGCCAACCCCCTTAAATTTTCACAAAAATTTTCACATTAATTTATGCGTTGGGCTTCATTGAGTTTTCATATGTTTGCCATGCAAAAGGAAAACACACATACACATAAAGTGAAAGTGCTGATCACTATCACTATCACAACGTTTTTTTCTTTGGGAAAAACCCAACTAGAGGTGAAGGGTAAATGAGCGCCAGATGAGCACAATGAACGCGTGACTGGCTTCAGTTTTACAAGTGAATGAAAAACCAATGTGCATGGTGATTAATCTATCAATCTAAACGACGACTATATACCCTTTTTGTTGACTGAGTGCTGATAGGGGATCTAATCTTTGTATGTAGAAGGTTTCTTTCATAAAGTTTGGATAAGTTAGAGTTCTGTAAGTGAAACATGGATCTATAATTAGGCCTCATACTCGATCACAAAAGCTCTACAGACTTTTTTACTCCATGTCCTTTCCAAAAAGGTTCGACACTACAAATCATCAATGATCGACAATTATCGACAAAATTTCAACATTTTTGTTAGTTCCCTTATAGAATCTATAAATGGATTTGCATTTTAAGGCCTTTTTATGATCAAATATTAGTCTTTCAGTCAATTTAAAAGTAAATAAAACTAAACCTTTTTTTATGACCTATTATAAAAATAGATAATAATAAATTTATATTCGGTTTTGTCACTTATTCGTTACAACTTTAGACTCAGATTTAACAACATTAAAAGATTATGTACTTCAGGCAATTATCTATATAGGTACATATATCTATATATAAATAGGGAATAATATCTATATATGTAGTTATCTATATACATATGTATATCCTTTGGTGAAAAAGAAAATGTACCCTCTTTTGGATGAGAGTATTGAATATTAAGAAGCATCTGAAAACTTGCTCACATTTTCAATGCAAAATTAAATATTGTATGTAGTTTTCTGTTGTTGTTGTTGTTGTTGTTGTTGCTGTTATCCCCTATGTCTGGTTATGGGCAACACGTGTAATATTTACAGTTTGTTTATTTAAACAATTAACATCTATCGCCAGATACCAAAAAGCTAATTGCCAGGCTTGAAAAATTGAAAGTCCAACAAATGGGAAAATACAACACATAAAAAAAAATAACAACAACAATTTCAGAAGATCATCATGATGAAGAAAGAAGACAACAACAACAATTTTACAAAATTTATGCGTGTCAATATCGAATGAATATACATATATTGACATTTTGCTCATTAAACTAAACACAAGACAACAAATACCAAAAAGCAAAAACACTAAAAACAATATACACAAGAAAATAAAGCTGGAGAAATAAAAATAGAAATCATTTATTTTTGTTATACTAAAAATATGAGTAACGAAAAAATAGACAAAATTACTAAACAATATTTTAGTTATTAGCAGTCTCTAATATTCCATGTTTTTGGCCATGTTTTAATGGCACGTGGAATCCAAAGTTGGTCAAGAATTGGTCTCTTGGCGCCAGAACAACAGATCGATTCGACATGCAATCAATCTACAAAGATAAAAAATAATTTCGCTTTTTTTTTGCTCCGGGTTTCTCCATTCATTATAACTTTTTTTCGTTTTATTTTTTCTCATTCACTTATGACAATTTACGACTTCTGTGAATCAGCATCATCGAAGGCGAAGGCGAAAAGGTTAATGTGTTTTTAAATGCCATGCTAATTGGTAAGCGGTGTGGTTCAAGTTTATGCACTTATCTGTAGGGCTAACTTAGAAACAGAGATAAAACCTATTGGAGAAGATTCGATGAGAGACTAACGAACCCTTTTTTTTGGCAGAAAGAAAGGTCTCAATAGTCGGAGTTTCTGCAATCTGATTGAGACTCATAATTAAGCAGATAAAATGTATCTATGTAATCAATTGAGTTCTTTATTCAAACAGCATATCATCCAAAAAAAATTTGATATGTGTGATCCCATTAGGAATTGTTTTCTCGGTGTTGTCAGGATAACTCATACAACGTGAAATAAGTTAAAAATTATTTGTTTGTATTCAAATAAAGCTGACAAAGTAGAAGCAGGAAAAGGAGAAGGGAAGTTAAAAAGTTTATCAAAAATGTATTAAGCAATATTTTGTAGCTTCTAGTTTAATTTCCCGTCTTTGTGTCTATGATATTTATATACAAAGTGAAAGAGAAGATTTTGACTTTGACTGTCCTGAAGTTAATACACACTTGCACTGCAGGCCATTTGAAAATTGTTTACATCTTCAATAAATTTCCTTGAATAAGTTTCGTTTTCCAAATTTTTTAAGTAATTGGCTTCTTGATTGATCTTTCTATGGCAACTAGTATATGTCACGATGGTCCGATCCGACAAATTGTCAAACTTTATCTCAATTGGGCACTAAGAAGCTTAGATAAGTTAATATCGGCTGAAGGCCATGGCTATATCGAGTCAACTTCTCATGTTGAAGAAGAATAGTTAAAAACGTCTCCTTCTTTGCACTACAATGGGCCATTTTTCTTTTCTTTTTTTGATTTTTCTATTCATGTTTATATGCCTAAACGATCTTTGGCATTGTCATACCATTTTATTTTTCAAATCTGAAAATATGAGCAAAAAAACTCCAATTGAAAGAAAATTTGCAGTTAGTTATGATGGGAAACTATTGAGCTTAGCATCAAATTTAAACTTTAAACTCTGAGTAGGACAATTTCGACGATTTAAATTCTTTTTTTAAGAACCAGAACAATCTAGAGAGTCTGAGAATCCAAATATAGTACTAAATCTGTTACAATGCTTGATTAATTTTTACTTTGAAGTGATTAGTATATTAATGATTATAACTGAAATGTAGAAATTCTATTTGTTGCTTACCCATCCAATTATAGACAACAAGCCATCTGTCTGGCATTTTATTTCCTTTTTTTACATTTTTTTTTTTTATTTTTGTATATTGTTTCGCTTTTGTTTGTTTAAGTTTTGTTTATTTCAGTGTTAATTAGTAAAAATTTGCAAAAATTCTGAAAGGAACTTCCCATGCAAATTGTTTAGAGTTTTACTAATTAAATGGAGAATGTTGCGTTTGAGTTCAGAACCAGCAGATGGCAATTTAGATTCGCATTGGATAAAGGAATGGTATAGCTAATTATGTCATATGAACTGAACAATATCAGACAATTAAATATTAAAACAAGTGATTAGCATAAAGAAATGAGGGAGAAGCGAGAAGCAGCGCTAAATTTGTCAGCTGCAACTTGAACATTGGTTTTGATTTATTTATATAACTATATGGTATGTCGATATATGTATATATACATATATGTATATACTTACTCTCATATACATACATACATATGTGTTTAATAATTTGTTGCTTTTGGCTTTGGCACTTCGCACTCAGCCGCAAATTCGTAGTGTAAAGTTTCAAAGTTTCATTCAGCGGTTGATTTTTGGTTGGTTTTGGTTGGTTTTTGGCCTCCTCAGCATTCAGTTCCATGGCGAGCAGCTGCCCCCGAGGCTGAAACTCTGAGACTGAGCCTCTTGTTGGCTCAATGAATTATGAGGGGGAAGAAAGAAAAAAAGCAACAAATTTTAACCCAATCTATTGTGTTTGGGGGCGTCTTAATGAAAATGTTTGATTTTTGTTTTGGCCTAGTCGAGATTTTTTTTGGTTATTGCGCATTTAAAAGGTAAATGTGTTTATGAATGAAGTAAATTGGGTAGAAAGCTAGTGACAGTTTGTAAATAGAATATCATCTAAAAGTGGCTATGATTGCATCTATCAATTAGCAATGATTTAATTTACATAAATTTTATTTTACGTTAATATAATTCATTTAGAAGAAAAGATATTTCTTTTATAGAGATGATACTTGGCTTACATTTATCTTTTACAGAATAATATAGAGAAGATCACATTGCTAATGGGTGTTAAGAAAATTGTATGAAAGGAAAATACACATTAATAGTTAATCAGAAGACAACTTAGTGAGTTTAAGCCGTCTCGTCTCTCATATTTAAATCTATTATTTTATAGAGAAATGCAGCAAAAAAAAAACACTTATAACAAATTTGTTATTCAAATGGAAGGCAATAACAAATGGTAATGACATTTCATTAAAAAATTTTTTGGTCGTCATGAACAACTGACTATTTTACATACTTTTCTTAAAAATTTCATTTTTGGCAAATGAGTTTTGTAAAATTAACAACGTAAAGTCTCTCTGTCTTACTAAGGCGACTTCTTCAGATATATCTTTAATTAGGAAACAGATTAAAAACATATAAACCAAAAGCAGTCCTTGGTAGATGAGTTGTCTAAGTGGCCCAGCCATAATAATAATATAAACCAAAACATTATGCGAAATATGGATCTAAATAAAATACTTACCTCTTTCGGTTGCAATCTCAATTAATTCCTAGCTAAAACAAAATCAAACCTTTAATAATTAACCCTTACTTAGCCCATCTTGCCAGAGATCGTCATAAAAATCCATAAGTTGTCATTATTTTCGCCACCATGAAATGATCTCCCAACTGTTAATTAC
Organism: Drosophila willistoni; assembly: GCF_018902025.1. Classification (NCBI taxonomy): domain Eukaryota; kingdom Metazoa; phylum Arthropoda; class Insecta; order Diptera; family Drosophilidae; genus Drosophila; species Drosophila willistoni. Next base: position 3,846,818 of record NW_025814049.1, on the reverse strand, counting down.
TTAGTGAGTTTGCTTGAGCAGTATTAATCCGCCTGAACAAGACCAAAACCAATAAGTTGGTCCAAAACTCGATTCATATATATTTTACTGTTGCCCCCATCATAAGCCTTTGGTGGGCAATCAAGTGAGAAAATTAAAATTACATGCTGCCGTTGCTTCGATGCTGTGGCAGGGGCCACATTTAAAAGGGGTTCATAACTTCCAAGTCAATTACGCTTCATACATATGCACAGGTAAGCAAAGGGACTAGAGCATCTCCACCTGGTATGTTGTGTATGTGAATTAGAAAAATTGCACACTCAAGTGGAAGTGCTGGGCTGCCCTCTGTCTGACTGACTGACATAACTCACGAGTGCCAGACTCGACTGGCATTTCGCTGCCTCCGCAAAATCCAAATCCAACAGAAGATGAACAGAACCAAAACAATCCGCATGAACCGCTGCTTAGGCGCAGGTGAAACCAGACAACAAGCCCAGAAAGTGGGCATCCTTCGCCTTCAACCACCTTCAATCCTCCGCTACTCAAGTAGGGGACTACTGTGGGAATCATAAGCAATCTTCCAAGCCAGCATCACAGGATCAGCGAATTAATTTGTGACGCGCGCGCTCTCTCGTTGTCCCTCTCTCTCCCACTCTCTCCCTCTCTCTCTATGTCTCTGGTTGAATGAGAGACTCCGCTAACCAAATGGTAGTTACATTTGGAGCCACGAAACTGAACTTGGAGCCATGGCCTCGAGGCAATTTACTTACTGACACGCAGTGGTAGCCCAAGTCGTGACTGTAACTGCATTCAATGTATGCACAGTGCTTCAAAATAATAAGAAAACTGCAGCAGTTCCATTAGTCGATTCATCTTCTATTCTTTTATAAGTTTTTGTTGGATTTTTTTCTTCCTTTTTACTTTTTTAAGAATTTTACACAGTGAATTCCTTTCAAAGTAGACTTTGATAATCTTATACTTTGGTGTGATTTTTGCTAGATTTGGAAGCACTGTGCACTCCAGCCAAACTCACTGCAGAGTCTTCGTCATTGTGGCCTTCTGCTTCATCGTTGTTGTTGTTGTCGTCTTCGTCGTGTGGCAAGTGTGCCTGCCTCTGTGCCTCACTGAAAATCTTCAAGTCCAGTCCGTCTCTGATTCTGTGTGTTTGTGTAACTTCTTGGCCATGGCTTCAACTTCACCTTCAGCTTCAGGTCTTTTGGTCTTCTGTCTGCGCTTCTTCTTTTTTTTTTTGGCTTGGTATCTTGTCGGCTTTGGCGCTGGTGTCAAACGTTTTGTAATCTGTCACGTCGCATCGTTTTAATATTTTTGCGCTCATGCGCTCATGGCTACGAGGAAATGCAGTTGGTTGCGTGTAAAAATAGGCGTAACCCTTTGGTATTTTATGGATGAATGCCAGAACCCACTCTCTCTCTCTCTCTCTCTCTGTACCTTTCTGTGTGGTGGCTTTGTTTGGTTTACAGACAGCAGCAGCAGGCAGCAGGTTCCAGATTGCCTTTTTATATTTTGCCTGTTTTTTTGTTTTACCTTTTTTTATTATCTAAATCATTATTAGTTTGACCTTCAGCCTCCGGGTTGTTTTCTTATCTTATTAATTTTGTGCTTCTTAGTGCTGAGATGCTGAGGGAGGTTGGGGAGGAAGGGGTGACTACTGTGCAGATGAGTCATTGGTAAACTTATGTTTAGCTGGTCTTCCGTTATATCAACAGCTTGTTAAAAGTTCTAATTATAGGTCTTCCCAAAAGACCTCCCATATCGTTTTTGCTGACCCACTGAACTCATTCACAGGCATTTGTGTAATTTGTGGAACCCTTCTCAATCAGCCTAACCAGACAGAAGCCAGAATCCCATCAGAATACAAATGCATTAATTGAGGTCTTGACAACCGTTAATCAGGCGCCACAAATCAAGCGAATCTTCTGCGCAGCGTTTAATGAAGGGGCGCTACCTTCAGCTATACATAGGTACTTATCTCGCATGGCAAGGCCTTGTGATTGGTTGGCTAAGCACAAGAGACAGAGACAGATAGGGCTAACTAGTATTAAGACTATTTTTAGTCACTGCCACAACAAAATGGCAGCCAAGCGTATATAGTAATGTCTGGCAGGTATTTTCCATTCACTCGCTGGCTACGTGATTGTGACTTTATTGTGATAAACAAGCTCCAAACCGAAGCCACAACTTTTCCTTTGTCTCTGCACGCAAGACGAAACGCGAAAATATTGACACGATCTGGCCAAAAAAGCAACAGCCGCCAAATCACACACAATCCAATCAAAATCAATCCAAATCATATTAAAACGAATGAGGCCTAATCGATGTGGGGGTGTATTGTATTGTACTTTTGCATAGCCATGAAAATTGCTAATCTAAATATAATTCAATTGTTAACTAGAATATTTGTGTGTGAGTGTGTGTGTAGGTGGTCAATTGTTAGTGTTAATTGCCACCAAGTTAATCAGGTGGAATGGAATATTTATGAGTATCACTTACGCTATATACGCGAATAGCTTCTCTGCCACACAATGGCCAAATGGATCACAACTATGCCGACAATGCTAATTGAATGGAATTGAATTGTGTTAATCAATACGGAACTAGAGCCGAATAGTTGTTAAAATTTTGACCTAGTCAAGTATATGAAATTACAGCACTCGGTAATAGAGTTAACTAATCAAAAACATAGTTTTACACCTCAGTCTGAGGATTGGAATTTAAACAAGCTTCAAATGTTCTCATACTAAAAGAAGAACCTCTAGATGATGGCTAAGAATATAACATTTTTGGTGTTTTCAAATTATTATTGTGCTATTTTGGACTCCTAAGTTTGAATTCTTTAAAGATAAATACCAAAAATGTTAAATTTACGCATAATTTTTTGGTCAATTAGTCCTAAATTGAAATTGAAATTATATTTTCTCATACATTTTCTCATACATTCTTATAAAGTACTTTAGAATTGGTTATTTTTTAAAGGTCCTTAACTCTAAAAGACAATAACTTAAACGAATATAACAGCTTTTGATAATTTTTGAGAACAATTTTTCATTGTAAGGATGATGCAGTTCAAATTTAAATTATTCTTATTCATTTAGTTGGTTTAGGAAATCAACCAAACTGCGTTTTTTTAAAAGAAAAAGATGTCAAAAACTTGTAATTTATAAATTTTAACAACAAAAATGGTCTTTAGAGTTATTTATAACGTTTTTACAGTTCTGCGAGGTCTATGAGAAACCTATCCTATCCCTCGTATATATATTTTAACACTGCGCACAATTGTGTTTAGTTCTAAGAAAAGTTTTGAAAATATTTAAGATAAAATTCCTCAAATGGTAAATTGTATAGACCACTTCAAATTTTGCCAATTGATTGAGATAATTTAAAAAATATCCTAGCTGGATAAGAACAATTGATATAATTTGGATTATTATTAAAAATAAAGTAAAATTTTCGCAATAAATCTCACATTCCTAAGACTCTAACTAAGACATTTTTTTTAACAATTTCGAAAAGTCGATATACACTTTATATATTTAAAAAAATTTCTACAAATCTAAAATGTCCTTAATTTTTGAAAATCTAATCTAAAAAACTGTTTCAAGAATTTGCATTTTAAAACAACTGAAGAAAAATGACTAATAATAAATGTGAAAAGATTTAACTACAATTCCCAACCTCATCGAAATCATTCACCAATTCAAGTTCATTTCATTTAACCTACATAAGGTTACTTCCTTACCCGTCCTCTGTCTCTCTCCCCCTCTCCAAATCTCATTACAGATGGCTCATTATCTTTGTCGATTCATGCAACTATTATTGTTTTTATGCAGCCATGGAATCATAATAAAATCTGAACCGCATCTAAACGAAATCATTGACCACCTTAATGAACATCTTAAAACTTCTACTAATATAATTATACAAAGTAGCTTAACATCGAATCTTAACTTTACCCAAACTATCACCAAACCCCAATTGATCTTTAGTGCAAAAGAATATCTCGACAGAGAACAATTGATTCTACAAACCCCTGGACCCATTTTGATCATTGTCATTACTGATGATCGACCACCGAAAGGATTGTTTGAGCATTTAAAATTGGCATTTCAAGATGCTGACTTTCTCTTTGTGGTGGACAAGTCAAATGAGAATTTCATCAAAGATCCAAAATGGGTAGAGTTCATAAAGAATGGCTGGGAGCAAGGATATGTGAAGCTGTTATTTCATACCCCATACAATGGGGGAGCCATCTATGACAAGTGGTTGTTTCCCTATATGCGTTTTCAGCCAGCCACAGTGGAGAGTTTTATACATGCTCGTAATCGATTTGGTGATCTTGAGGGTTTCGAAATACGCGTGGCATCCTATAACAATGCCCCACGTTGTATAATTTATAATGACGAGAAAGGAAAACTTGTATTTGGTGGTTTCTACATGCGTTTTGTGCGTCATTTTTTGGCGGCACGGAATGCCACCTTCGTTCCTGTTTTTATTCAAGGAACACCCCTACATTGCACCAAGGCTCTGATGAGTGAGGAGGTGGACATATGTGCCGATGCCTTGGTCCAAAACCAAACTCAGGAAATTGCCGTCACTCATGCCCTGCGTTTGGCCTATGCAAATGTGATGGTGGCTCATGCTGAACCACTTCATTCTTATCGCTATTTGGTGGCTCCATTTACAACGACTACATGGATCTGTTTGATGTCCTACATCAGTGCAATGGTCTCATTTCTAAGTGTAATACATTGGAAACAATGTCATCGTTGGATTTATAGTGAATTCCTACTTGAAGCCATCTCTTCATTACTTTTCTCGGGATTCAGATTGAAACAAGTGCAAGGACATGCACGTTATATACTCTTTGCGGTGATGTTTCTAGCTGGTTTTGTATACTCTACCATGTATTTAGGCTTCTTGAAGAGCATACTCATATCGGAAGTCTTTGAAAAACAGATCAATACATTCGAAGAGTTGGTGGAGAGAAATGTAACCATAATGATGGACGAATACGATCGCATTTTGAGCCTTAAATACAATTTGCCAGAGATGCTATGGCCAATTGTTCAAGTTGTTTCCATAGAAACATTGATGGAGCATCGTAACAAATTTGACAATAGATACGCTTACGTCCTCTTCACGGATCGCATGAATCTCTATGATTATGCCCAACAGTTTTTGCATCACAAACGCTTGCGACGCATTCCCATTAAGATTTTATTCATATTCTCTGGCATTCCCATGCGTAAGACGTGGTTTCTGCGTCCACATCTAAGCACGGCCTGGGCCAGTGCCTTCGAGACAGGTTTGACACTGAAACTAACCCAGGAAGCCGAACATGAGGCAATGCGTACTGGAGTTTTGCCTTTTCTCGCCACGGAATCTCGTGAACTGAAACCATTGAGTTTGGATTATTTTGTGATGCCAGCGATTTCTTTGGTCCTAGGCTATGGCATGGCATTGATAAGCTTCATCATCGAATTGTTGATCAAGCGCTTAAGAGCCTAATCCAAGATAGTTAAACTAAATCAATTCACTATTTGCACTCACATTTTGCTTGGTTAATATATTATTTGTTGTAATTTATTTGGTTTTTTATTTTAAATACTAACAAACTTACTTTTAGGTGACCTTTAAAGTCGTCTGAAACTCTACAACTCTGGGTAAGTTCAAAAATTATTTTATGAAAGTCCTAAGTGAATGCATTCAAAATGACATTTAATCTAATGAAATCAAATACAAGAATATAATATAATATATTCGACTTTTAGGTATATATTCAAATTTTCCGCATTTCTATGAATATATACTTGAATTTGAATACTGAAGATATATAAAATATTGATAGCATTTAGATTAGTCATTCACTTCACCTCTGAAGACGCATCAATTCTGAAAAAACTATAATAACTCGGAGCACTCAGACTAATTGAAAGATTCTGTCATTGATTCATTCGACTACAAAACTATGACGACTTAAAGGGATCTAGGGAAATATAGAACTAGAAATATGTGTAAAATACAAAATACTCATAGCATACTCTGTCTTTATACATTTAACGTACATTCAGACTTTAGTGAGGAAAATGCTATGAATACTTTTTAAGAGTTTTTGATAAATTCACTCAAGTATTTGGAGAAGTATTAATAATCACAGATCTGTTCAAACGAGAACTTATTGAAACGGTGTTAAGTTCATTTCATGTATATTTGCACGAGTACTTTTTGAAGAGTATCCAAAATTATAAATGCAATTATTTAGCCATCTATTTGGTATACATTAATAAGTCGCTTTACTTCCTTTCAGATTTTCCTCTAGATATCATGACAAAGCTATTCATTCTCTTTTTGGTTATCTGCACATCATTAAAACCAGTCAGTTTAGTACCCAACGAACTATCAACAATCATAAACGCCCTCAATCATGGTCTATTTACCAAAACCAACATCATTTACACGCAGCCTACAGATGTCTATAATGCCGTTATCAATGAAATGCCAACTGTTTTATTTAATCCAAGTAACTTTGGTAATTTGCCAAATGTTAGTCAAAATTTACCCAAACCTTTTCTAGTGGTCATACCACAATTTGGTGAGGAAAACTTGGAAACTTTCAGTAAATTGCCAACGGAAATGCAAGATGCGGATTTTCTTTTAGTCGGCCAACAATCATACCAGTATTGGTTGCACTTTCTTTCTGAACTATGGAAACTTGGCTATCCCAATATATTAATATATAATGAATCATCTAAGTACAACTCTCTCTACACAAGTCGAGATTTTCCAATGCAAAAACTAATAGAGACCAATGTTAGTCATTATCTTTGGGCACGAGAACATTGGTTCGATAATCTTCATGGCTGGGAAGTTCGTGTGGCTCTCTATAATAATCCACCTCGAGCTTTGGTCTATCCGGAACTGGAACTCTATGATGGTTATGCCTTGATGTTATTGAGACAATTTCTGGCCTATAGAATGGCCAAATTCGTGCCCATACTTACACCTAATTATAAAGTTTATTCGGCCAACGATTGTTTACAATTTCTGCAACTCAATCAGGCTGATTTATGTGGCGATCTCTTGGCTTATACTGCAAATTATAGTTTTTCGGCCAGCTATATGTATTTGTATGGCAATATATTGATACCAAATTCAATGGAAAAATCGAAAAACTTTTATATTATAGCCCCATTTGAGTTAATAACCTGGCTATTGATGGCCATTTATGTGATTATGATTGCAAGTTTTGCCAGTTTTATTTACCTGCTGCAAACGAAAAGGAAACTCAATGAAATTCCACAGATATTTGGAAAATTTGTCTTGCAAGTACTGAGTAGCTTGCTCTATGCGGGTTTTCATCTTAAAGAACTTGCTGGAAAAGTTCATTATATATTATTTGGTACCATATTTCTAACTGGCTTCATTTTCTCGACATTCTATCTGGCCTCATTGAAGAGTATTTTGGCCACTGGTCTGTATGAGCCGCAGATAAATACATTCGAAGAGTTGGTTAAACGTAATATATCCTTCATTATTGGTGACTATGACAAAACTGTGCTGGAAGCCTATGATTTTCCCGATATATTGTGGAATATAACACGTGTTGTCCCCTATAAATTTATATTGGATCATCGGAAAATCTTCGACACTAAATATGCCTATTTGGCCCATAGCGATCGTCTGGTTTTATTTAAGTTTCAACAACAATTTATGACCAAACCACGTATGCGTCCATTGCCCATTGAATTGATGCACTCCTTGCCAGGATTTCCTATGCGCCGCGAATGGTTATTGAGAAATAAGCTAAGTCAGACATTGCTTAATTGCTTTGGCAGCGGTTTGATGCAAAAATTGGCAGCAGACACCAATCGACAGACCATACATATTGGCTACTTGAATCTCATTGAATCGGAGGCATATGAAGCATTGGCCTTGAAATTGGATTATTTTGCTGTACCATTGCTTATGCTGGGCATTGGTTTGGGCTTTGCTTTTCTTTCCTTCTTGGGCGAACTTCTGTGGCACTAAAATTGGAGTGGAGTGATGTCTGGAGGTAAGTGATAGAATATTATAAATTTCATTTCAGTCTAGTCTTGTTTTTAAGAGCCCCATGTGACCGCAATTCCCAGATAAAAAGGAAACCCCCAAAAAAAAAAAAAAGAATAAAGAAAAGATGGAAAGTAAATGCAGAAACCACCCCATTCAGACTCCTTTTTGACAGGCGTTCAAAATAAATAGCACTTGAGATATTTCCAAAACATTTCCCAGCTAAGTCTTTAGCAATTTCCAATTGTCCTATGCCCCTCAGGCACGCCTGCAAGTATGCAACGCACATGATAAGGGATGAGCTGGATGGGATGGGGGTAAGGACTGCTGACTTGCACAAATATTTGCCGAAAAATATGACAGAAAAATAAGACAGAAAAATAAGACAGCCAAAACAGGACGAGAAACGAGAGTCCTTGTGTCTCTGTGTATAGAGAGGGTGGACAGAATTTTAAAGTTCGTTGACTTTTGGAGGGAGGTGGACACATTTGGCCTAGCGCCTCGGTTATTTTGTGGCGCCATTAAGTATGCAACACAGAAATAATGCTGGCGACAATAAACTTTATGCCCCGGCGACATACAGGAAGCAAGAAAAAGAAGACAAAAAAAAACCCCAACCGGCACATAATGCATTTCCTTCAGATGATTATGAAGATAATCCAGTTGATGTTGATGACGATGTCGTTGATGATCATTATCGTCCACGACAATTGATGTGCTCATCTGGTTGGCTCCTCCCACGGCGACACACTTTTTTTCATTTTTTAGCTTGTACTTGCTTCTTTTTTTTTTTTGGGTTAACGCCCACCCGGAATAACCAGTTTCGTCTTCAGATCTCCTTCATATTGTCTCTTTTGCTCACTTTCGTCTCCTTTGTAGTCCTTGTCCTGTTTGGGCATGTGCGTGAGTTGCATCCATATCCCATATACATATATATGGTCCATATCGACAGCAGATAAACTCTCACCCTTCATTCGCTTTAATTGCTGATTTTTGTGTGTGTTGTTGGAATCGATTTCATGTGTGATTTTCACTGGCCACGATTGTCACACATCGTACCCAGATTCTTATCGAGTTTAAAGCAAACATTTGTTTTTAACTGCACTTGGGCGGCTTTTTAATTAAGATTCTTCAGGCCGATATATGGACAATGGTATTTTCTCTGCAATCTCATCAATTGGCTTTTATTGTATGCCCAAGCATTGGAAATTCCGCATTGCAAAGGGATATATTATACATAAAATAATACTATGAAAACTTTCTGATATACTCAATTGCAATTAGAATATCATGCAAATTTAGGAACAATTTAAAATCTAATCATTTTTCTAGGATTATACTATATTAAGATACAGAAACTACTCTCATATACTTACATCTATTCTGAAACTCTTAACTACTGACAGTGAGTTAAAGTACTTGATACTTTGGTTCATAGTCGTTTGTATCAAGAACTTATACTAATGCCGACGGAGTGATTACTTAATTGTGATTTGAATATGAATTTGAACATGATAAATACTCAGTAGGGTTCAATAAATAACAATTGCTTCTTTATTGACCAAAAAGTAAATACTTATCAAAAGATTTTTAGCTTGAAACTCAAAACAAAAATGAAACAGAAAAATACTAAAAGCATTGCACTAAAGTGCTTTAATTCAATGTATTTCAATGTTAAAGTTTCACTTACTGTCCGATTTAATTAGTTACTCATGTATACAAACGATTTGCATATATTTAAGCATTCATCCATTCAAAAACCATTATCATCTCGATAAAAAAAACACCAAATGGCTGTAAATTCATCAGGGGAGGGAGACAAACATGCATAAAAGGGCTGAGCACAAACAATTGAATGGCTGCAGGGCCATTGATACCTCATGATTGACTCCATTCGTCTGTGGATGACCAACAGTGCTGGCCAATAAACTGGCTAAAAAAAAAACAGTCGAAACGAAAGTGTTAAAGGGGTTAAAATGCAAAATTGAAGAACCAAATTTTTGAACAGCTTCCTCAAAATTTAATAAATGGCAAAGAGTACCCACAATATAAATCAATTTTTAATACATTTTAAGGACTTTTTGTCTAACTAATCAACTAACAATTTTTGCTCATGCGAAAGATAAAAAACTTTAAATTATCAAGATTAAGAACATTTATAAAATTGTAAACGACATAAACTTCTTAGCAACAATGTTTCTCAACATGTTGCGTGTGCTGCTTTGTCTTATAGAACAGGTATAAACAAAACCTCTAATAGTTTTTAATTTTGAAGCATTTTTAGACAAATTTATTTGATACTAGTTGAACTTTAAAATTGTAACATCTCAGGTTTGTCTAAATTGAAAAAGGATCATTAAAAAACTTACAAAACTCAAGCAAAAAGTTTAAAACATATTTTATTTCTTCTTTCTATATGGAATTATGAACTATTTATAAGTGAAATAACTATTAACATCCAAGAAACATGTCTTAAAACAATTAAATATCTCTAATTTACGAATATGTATAGTAGTTTATAATTGTCTAAAAAAAAAAATGCATTACTCTCGATGATGGATTCTTTTTCCGCCAATGTCTATTAACAATGACCAACAAATTTATCCTTAAAAAGGCTAAATTTGCAGACCTTTTGGCGTGTGTTGTCCTGTGCCATTGTTTCTTATCAAAGTAATTGAAACTGCCAGATGCCAGATGGCGACTAATTGCAGATTTTTGTTGCTGTTGTTGCCAATGTTGCCATTGCCAATAGTAGGCTTTAAGCCACCTTTAAACACTATTATTTAAATCAATGGCAATTCTCTCTTAGGATCGGGGAAATTTATGTGCCGTGCCTAATTGTTCGGTCTGAACTTGAAAGTGGAATGGAAACCAAAAAAAAAAGAGAGAACTACATCATCTACACGATTTAGCTGGTCGGCATGGAATGCAATTATCGCGTACCAAGTTATGCCAAGATAAATGGCCTCGACACACAGTCCCAATCCCGAATTAGCCAGACACCACAGGAGGAAACGCTTTTTTTCGGTTCATTTTGGAGCAAATTTATGACAACGTCTGCAGCGACGGCGGCGGCTTGACCAAAAGACCCAAATTGAAGTTGAGCTAATTTTCAAACTTTATTGATTATGATGATGGCAAGTCCGATAAGAAGTTTATTCAAACATAATTCATCATTACAATCGCTAGTTGTCAATTGTTTAGTTTTATTGCAACCGCTTAACTTGATGCATTTATCGCATTTCTTGACAACTTTCTGCTTGATATTACGTTCGGGTGCCACAATGGTGCAGCCAAGTTCCTTGGACCAAAAGCAAATAGCACTTCTCAATTTAACTATGTAAAGATATTTGTATGTATATATAAATAAACCATCTTTCGGATTGAAACTTACTTAATTTATACATCTTGGGTAGACAGTCTGAAAGATTCTTTTCCAAAAACATTCCATCACCGTCAACATCTAATTCTTTTATTTTATTCTCTCCTCGGAATGTATCAATGGTCCGAAAACCAAAATTGTGGCATATGGGATCATCTTCAACGCAATAAGTACAGAAAGCACTGTAAGTGTCTAAGATGAGATTAACTTGAAGGAGTCATGCCTTTGCCTAGAGTCACCACTTACGTCTAAAGAAAATGAGGCCAATTAGCAGTTGAAGTAAGTTACTTATATACATTTGGAAGTGTAAGTGTTCATTTGAATGTAGATCTACCAAGGCTTGCTTAGCCTTGATTGTTAGACAAATCCAGGGCCTAAAAAACATAAAGGAAAAGAAGTAACTACTTGGACAGAGAAAGGACCAGTCATAATTTCTCCCCCAGTGCAGTGGCTAGAGAGGCTAATTTTCAAATAACTAAATCTAAACATTACCAATTCCATAGACATACTTTGACTAAAACTAACACAGTTATATTTGCAATATAAATCCCATAAAATAAATTTTCGAAATTGTAATACAAACACCAATTAGAAGACTGCGAAACCAAAAACGATAGATACGATTATTTGAATTCGTACGTAAAGATGTACATGGCGTTAATTCTTGGCATCTTACGCATTCATCAATCATTTCACTTCCATCCATTTGGTCAGGTGTTATAATATGTATACCGATATCTGGTGCCCAAATGCAAACTGGAGACTCTAAGAATTCTGCAAAATTAATAGAAACTCAAATATGTATGAATAAAATAAAATATTTTATTATTTCTTACCTATTTTATGACCCTTGGGCATACAAGAGGATAGATCCGTGTTATTAAAGATTGGATCATCTTCGGTTGAGACTATATAGATGTAACCGTTGGTATGCATTTTTGACCAGAATGTATTATTGCACTGGAAATCATTTGGATTGGCACAATTAACACAAAATTGACTGTGACCAACTCAAAATTCAAAATATATTATTTTTTTTTTCAGAGGAAATTTAAGGACTTTATCTCACTTACCGTCAATTAAGAGCATCACCATAAAAGGAATCGCAAGCATAAGTAGTAGATGCATCTTGAAATTTTACAATTTATTTAATTTTATTTTAAAGTTTTATATTTTCTTAATGTGCTTTGAAATAAATTTCATGGAGGTGTTTAAAAATCTTGAAAAAATTATGGCAGCTTATAACTATGAGAAAAGGTCAATGGGTCTCGTCTTCGGGTGTTTCGATGTATTTTGATACCCTTTGTTGTGTTCTTAATGGCTAATAGTCAGTGACGGATCTAGAAATAATATTAAGGAATCAAATCGAATAATGCTCAATACAACAAAGTCAAAATCGGACATTTTTAGAATGATATTATTACATAAAGAAGAAACGGTAAAAATTCTGGTAACTATTTACTTGAAAAATCCGTGGTCTATACGAAGTCTGATGTTTGAAATTTTGAAAGAAATCGTCTACGCTTATAAAAAAAAAAAACAAGTTTACAAAAAAAGTCAACTAAATTTTTATTTCGCCTAAACCGACAAAAAGGGTTATCGGGACAATCCCAGAAGCTTTAATAAAATTCAAATTTTGATATAAATAAATCTTTAAATTTTTATTTCTACATTTCTTATATCTATAAGAAACCCCTTAGTTTTTTCGTCATTGTATAGCCCGAAATTTTTCCCTAAAAAATAAAGTTATCTAATAGAAAAACAGTTAAGTCCTAGCACACTTTAAGAGCCTTTATCCTTTAGTTTCTTTTTGACAGTTCTTCTTAGCTAAAAAATTTCCCGATTTGTAGTGAAATTGAAACAATTATAAAATAATTATATTAAAATAATTTAAATCATTTTTTTCTTCCAACAACATACTAAATTTTATAATTTTGAAAATATTTGTATAATAATTTCGATAAATTTACATACTCAAAATTGTAATAGACTAGTAAGTGCAATTAGAAGACTGATATACCAAATTCGATGAATTGAATGGTTTGAGGCCAAATTAATTTCACAAGTACTCATTTCAATGCAATCCTCGCACTCGTTAATGATCTCAATTCGATCCCGATCTGCAGGTGAGGCAATATTAATTCCAAGTTCCGGTGACCAAATGCATGCGGGGACGTCAAGAGCTTCTACAAGAGGTAAAACAAAATGTAACATTTGAAATTTAACAAAGTTTTTATAGAGTGTGCTTACCTATTTTATAACCGCTGGGCACGCATTTTGATAAATTAGTATTATTAAATATTGGATCGCTAACAGTTGATACTATATATATGTAGCCCTGATTATACATTATTGACCAAAATGTATTGGGGCATTTGACGCTCTTTGCATTGAAACAGGAAACGCAGAATTGGCCATGAGAAACTGTATATAAAAAAATTTTTCAAAATTTTCAAACATCTAACATAGAGGGGAAAGGGAGGGGGAAACTTACCATTGTTAGAAATGGTGAATAAGTAAAGGATTAAAAGAAATATTTGCATTTTGAAATCCTTTTAAAAAAAAAATATTCTTAAACTTTTGAAGGAAATTTCATGACGGTGTTTGTAAATTTTGTTTGGAAATGTGAGGCACAATCAATATCTTTGAACCGATGATAAATAGATTTTTTGCTAACCAAGCCAATTTTGAAACAGCCAACAACAACAATAAATGTCTCCTTGAGCAGTGGCAAACTAGTAATAAAAATAACTATGCCACTGTGGCAAGGGTATAAGCATATACACAAAAAAGAAAAGAAAAAGCCTGTCCAATTAAGCGCAACAAACAACTTTACGCCACATGCCACACCAGGCGGCATTTATCGGACCATTCAGGTCAGTTTAGATCAGATCGGATCGCATCGGATCGAATCGAATCGAGCTGGTGCTGGTTTTGGTCTTCCTCTCTCCCTAAAGCAGGTAAATGGCCAACGATTTGTCGCTGTCTGAGGGCCCAATCGTTGTTGATCGAACATTCGATAAGATTGCAACAAAAAGATAAAAAAAACAGAGAGAGAGAGAGCGAGAGTGAAGAGGAGCTGGACCAGTAACATTTATGCTAATAAGTTGACATTTGACCACCATGACGAAACGCTCAAGGAGTTGTCAATTTGACAGGTACAACGAGTGGAATTATGTGAATACAATGGATTAAAATGATAAAAAGAACGGGCAAAAACTACTTATGAAATGTCAATAGTTAACAAATTTTTTTAAAATTAAATTAAAAAACCAAACGTTTATTTTTGTTTATAAGATTTGGGAAAAAGGCAATCATTAATGGATCGAGATCTAAGATGCGTTAAAGTTTTTACTTAATGATCTTTGTTTTTATGCTAAAAATCTTCACGTTACTTTAAATTCTACTAGATGACCGGAAAGGTGTTTAAAATGCAGATTCTACCGATTTCAATTTTTAGTTAATGCAGGAAAACGCCTATCGGATAATTTAGTAAGTCATAAGAAGGACATCTGTTAGATTTTATCTTGTACATAAGTTAAGACGAAAATTGAGATGAAAAATAAATCAACAAGTAAAAGTTTCCTACAACCAGCTACCTCTGAGTATGTGTCCTTAAGTTTATGGAAATGACTTTATACCACATTTGGGAAATCAAAAACAAAGTTATAGCTAAACAGAGATTACCATCCAAATAGAGGATTGCAAAAAGTTAGACTCCCCTGGACTAAATTGATCCATATTTTCATATGTATAAGATGGACTACAGGTCTTAGAACTCCTTTTGTTGATCCTTTTTGGTTTTTGGATGCCCACTGTGCCATCTGCTGGATGTATAATCATCATCATCAACGCTTCTGACATTTGTTTTGACACGACAACAACAGAAGCCAATGCCGCGGCGTCCGTTGATGCTCCTGCCGCTGGCCACATACTAATTTCCAGGAATTTCACGCCACTCTTCACAATCTTCGAGTAACCAAAAATGCAAATTTGTTTTACGTTGCTTTTTCATATAAAATTCATGCTCGTCGTCATTTTTATTGTATCTTCACACGATCTGCCGACTGCTTGTTAACTGCCAAGTGAAACGTTACCCGCGGCATTTTGGTCATGTTGCAAATGAATTTTAATTGCTGCAACAATTTACAAAAACCTGTAAAATGTATTGTAATTTACAAATTGACCAATGTTCATAGAAAAAAATGTATTTATTCTGTTGTATTCATTTCAATGCCATGGGAGATTGTCTTAAGTAATTTGCATCTAATTTCTAAAATCTGATTGATATGGTGAATAACGTTGCCCTCTGTTTCTGCTGCTGATGATGCGTCTGCTCACATTGTCGAATTTCTCGGATTTGTAATTGCTGTTGTAATTGGTATTGCTGCCGTAATTCCTGCCGTAGCTGTTGCTGCTATAATTCCTGCTGTTGCTGTCGTAACTATCTCCATAGTGTCCGCTGTCGTTGCCGTAGTTGTTGCTATTGTATCTGCTGTTAAAGTTGTTGCCGTCTTGCCCATTGTACCTGTTGCTGTAGTTTCTACTTGGGCCATTATTGTCGTAGCTTCTGTCGTAAGTCCTGTCATAGCTCCTTTCGTAACTCCTGTCGTAACTCCTGTCGTAGCTTCTGTCGTAGCTTCTGTCATAGCTCCTGTCGTAGCTTTGGTCATTTATGTCGTAGCTTCCTTCGTTCCTGTTGTATCTGCTGTTGCTGTAGTTGGTGCTAAGATCATTCCCATCATTACCATAGTTTCTGCCGTAAGGTCTGCGGTCGTGCCTATTGTTATGGGCGTTGTCCCTGCTGCTGTTGTTGCTAATCTCTCTAGTATTACCGGCTTTACTATTCGCAAGATCCTCATCTAGACGCTGCTGTGCCAGTTGACGCCAATTTACCATTGGTTCTGGTTCTAAACTTTTGGCAGGACTTGCTCCATTCAGCATTTTTCTCAATGATGCGGTATAATTATTGCGCTCAATTTCATGTCCTCGAGCGGCAGCAAATGCTATGCAGAAAAAAAAGAGTCAAAAATTTTTAAAAGAACTTTAAATCAATTGTTTTAATTATCAACTCACTTTGAATAGCCTCAATTGGCACCATTTTTAAGACGTTAATCATGAAATAGCAAATCATATAACCAGTCCGATTCACTCCATGTGTACAGTGGACGCCAATTAGTTTATCTGCAAACACAAACAAATAAAATGTATAAAAAAAAAGGATGATAGAGAGAGGCAAGCGAAAGCAAGCTTCTTTTTTGTTGTTGTTGTATTATTCATCATGTTTGCCACAAATTGCCACAAATTTCATTTGCAACACACACACAGACAGACAAACCGAGAGAGGCCACAGGAATGCGCTTTGCTTTGTGGCTGCTGCTTCACTCGCCCACGCCACAGTTTGCTGGCCGTTGGTCGGAGTCTGGGCCAAATTGGCATAAAAGCAGAAGCGACCTAAACTAAAAATCGACGGGGAAAAAACAGCTAACAGCAAGCGAGTACTACCAATAATAACATTGGCTATAAATTTCACAAAAACATGTCAGCAGCGGCAGCAGCAGCATCAGTTTGGCCCCCTTACCGGGTCGCTTTTGTGTGTGTGTTCACTATGCGGGTGTGGGTGACGATGCCGAAGCCGATGGCAATGCGGTGGTCATGCCACTCCTGAACCTGAACTTGAAACTAAAGCTGAAGCTGCCACCACTAGTCACTACGTTCGTCATGTTTGCGACTGCATTTAAGCCAAGTTATTACAACAAAACAACAGAAAACCAAAAGAGCCAACAACATCGGCAAATAAAACAAGAGATTAAAAAAGAAACACACTCACACAACCAATACAGATGAAAATAAAATCCAGAGCAATACAGAATTTAACGAAGTTTATATACTCTTCATCTTTTCATTAAACAATTTTATAGAATGTTGCCTTTGTTGGTAAAAAGTTTAAACTAAAAACTTAGGAGCTTTAATATGCTACTCAAAAATATATTTATACAGCTTGGCATTGCTCATTATCCCTAAAATTCAATAAGTATATCCTTTTGTAAGGGCATAACAAAAGTTTTCTTTTCCTTCAAGGCACAGTGTAACGAATGTTTGACAAAATTATTATCAATTTGTTTGTAAGAATGTCTAAATTTTAAGGAAATGTTTAAAAGTAACCCTTGCTAAACTTTTAAACCTTTAAAAACTACATCATTTTATCTTGAAAAGAATACTAGACACATTTTAAATTATTAATTACTTACATACTTGAAATACTTTATACTTTAAATACTTTACATTCCTTTCTTAAATGTTTAAAGCTCTTCACCCCTATGTAAAGTAATTATATATAAGTAGAGTCCATAGGTTCTTAGTTAAAACATTTTAAGTTGATAAAACTTTCTTCTCTTATGTAAAATAGAGAATTAAATATATAAAAGAGACACTAATCTAAATAAACCATTAACAATTACTTAATTAAACGCACACTATGCTTAACATGACCAATCACTTATACAAAAGTAATAAGTCCCCTTTAACTTCATAATGTTTTATGTTCACTATGGAAATATCCTTTTTGAAACAAGGTAATTTATTTTATAATAGACATTGTTCCACTGTATTCGCATTACTAGTTCGAGAAACAACTTCGACTAGTTGCGACCGTTGACAAGTCGCGACCACCTTGATTTTAAGTTATTTGCCTGATTTGTTTTGTTGTAAATCGTAGGTCCTATATATATTTATTGGTATGGATGCCTTCTCAGCATAGCGGCGCCAGTCTTAAATATTTTAGCCTCGGCTTAAAGCTTTTAATTAAGAGACAGCTGAAAGATCTGGTCGGTGCCCCCCCTTGATTGTATGTGTGGGCAGATAATTCAAGATATTTTTGCATAAGGAAGACGACGGCGGAGAATAAAAGGCGAATTTCTCACATACATTAGCCACAAGATGAAAGTGCAATGTTGAACAAATAAGGCGTGTAAATACGCCCACATTGCAAACATTAATTGGCAGAGCCAAAGAGTTTAACCTGAAAGAGCTGAGAATGGCCAAGGCAATGGAAAACCAGATGGAGCGAATCTTATGTCGGCTATAACGCATTTTTTATGCATTTAGTTGTTTGAAAATTGGATTTACATAATGGAAAGTTGTCTAGTAACTGTTTAAAGTTAATTCAAATCAAATTATAGCTTTTTATTTTGAATGAAGCAAGTTTAGGTTCCAGTAAAAAAATTGCGTTCAGTCTTAAAATTGTTTAATTGTCTTGAAAAAGGTTTTGAAAGAAATCGATTTCTATGTTTGGGTTTTTTAAGCATATTAAGAAATTCTTTTTTGAGATTTAAAAACCAGAAAGAATGAATAAAGGATGCTAACATTCTTTGGAAAAATTTATGCTTAAAACAATTAGCAATTAATAATCAAGACGACTAAACCATGAACATCTCTCATTAATAAGCTAATTCTTATCATATCAAGAGTTATAAATATTCATATTTTTGCTTATGAGAAACTAAAACTTAATATCTTTAAGTTTGTTAGTTGATATGAAAGAAGTATTTGTAGTATTTGTTGTTGTTCTTGTATATAATTTCAAAAATACAAAGTTGAAGAAAATTATGATAATCCATATTTAGGTTAAGAACTGAAGTTAAGTTCAACCAAAATTACGATAACTTTTAAAATGTTTTTCAAATTCCATTTTAGTAGCTTTACACGGACATAAATTGTTTCCAATGTTGATCGAAATTTTAATGCTCTTTCTACAAACATATTTCTAATACTGACAAAAAATACTCTTCTTTAGTTAAGTTAAGTAGTGACTTAAAGGTAACGGTTTGATGTAGATGCATAGATTTAGGCATCTTCACTTAGTGGCAACTATGCTCTTCAATAAAAATGTGAGTGAGTGAGTGTGTGAGTGTATGTGTGTGTGTGTGTTTGGGTGTGTGAAAATGCTTTTGTATTTAATTAGAAATGCCTTTTTCCTATTTCCCTTTTAAATGCAGGCGGCATGACTAAGCTCCATAAGTGATTTGTTTGCCTGGCTTCTGACTGACTTCATAGTCTGACTAGTTGACTGGTTGACTAGTTGACTGGCTGACTGGTTGGCTAACTGACTGACTGACTAACTGATTGAGTGCAGTGCGCCCACATTCTTTTGAGCCTGTCTTAGGGTTAAATAGTTTCGTTTTAGCCACTTGGCCCTGCTCTTTGTGTGTGTCTGTGCTGTTTGCTGTGCGCTTGCCACATGATAGAAATCTTTCTTTCCTTCTTTTTTTTTAGAGGCAGTGCAGCATTCATTTCTTTGCGATACATACAAAAAGAGTACGTGGTAATTGCATATAGACAGTGTAAAAAAACGACACAACATGCTTTTGATATGATTCGTTTGCATATTTTCTACACCAAAAAACACACAGAGACTCCTAAATTGTCTTTTTTGACAGATAGTCATCTCGATAGGCATAGTTGAGATGGGGGGAAAGCGTTTAGAGCTCCTTCATTCCCACGGTTGCCTTCGAGGTCTTTCACTCAATTTGGTTTTCACCATTTTTATCAAATTATATTGCAGATTATTATCTAGAAGAAAGAATGCGGAATATATTTGGATGGAATTTGACACAGTTGAATGAGGCTTTTCTGTTGTAGGTTCAGTTTTAGTCAAAAACAATATTCTTGGCTGTATCATTTCTTTTTAGGGCAATAGATGCTTTAAATCTAGAAAAAAACTTATAGTCATTGAGAAGTAGACCGTTTAACCAAAGATATATAAGTTGTAACTAGGAATTACTTATAAGAACCTTTAGAGAACTTAAGATCAGAGATCGATATTTGCCAGATTACCTCAATTATCATGGACCTTAAACTCTTTTGTGGCCCCGACACTTAAGATGAACATTTCTCTCATCTTAAAAACTATTCCAGAGTTTAACAATGTTATTAAACAGAGCTTTTAATTAAGCAGCTTAGATTATCTTGACAAAATTGCTTAATTTCATTACTTACCATTATTCTCGTTGGTCTTTAAGAAATCAGATACATAATCACAAAATCTGCAAGCGAATACTTAAAAATTAATACTCTTTCTATGAAATATTAAAC
Organism: Drosophila willistoni; assembly: GCF_018902025.1. NCBI lineage: Eukaryota > Metazoa > Arthropoda > Insecta > Diptera > Drosophilidae > Drosophila > Drosophila willistoni. Next base: position 3,826,300 of record NW_025814049.1, on the reverse strand, counting down.
ATTCTTTGCACCTACCTCGATGACAAATGCCTGGATGGAGTCATTTTGCCTGGTATCATTAGCTTCTGATGCTCCACATTTTTGTCCGTAAATGTGCTTGGACTGTAGTAACGATTTGTGTTGGTTAAATCAATAATAAGTCCTAGATTTGGAACCGATTCTAAGAGGGATTCCGGCGCCAGGCGCAAATGCTCCTCGACACGTTCATTGATGTGCTGCAAACAGAAGGTGGATGGGGGAAGAAGTGGGGTAGAAAAAAAAAAAGAAATCATATTACATGGCCAGAAATTGCTCAATTTATGCATGTGCCCCTCAAGCCAAGCAATTAATAAACCAGCCGAGGAGGTCTCTTTTACTGCACTCTCTCTCTCTCTGACTCCCTGTCTGTGTTTGCTTTCTGGGTCTGTTTCTGTGGCGTTATTTAATTAAGCAAAAACAATTTAATTTAATATTCATGTGGGGTCCTTGTCCCAGCTCCCTAAAGATCAGATCAGAGAGGAATTGGGGACTGCGGGCAGGGATGGGGCATGTTTCAGTTGCCACTTTTATGCATAATGACAAGCACAAATTTTGTCGGTTATTATTTATTTTTAGAGAGACGCCCTGACTGCTCTGCTTTGCTCTGGCCCAACCCGGTGGTCCTGGCTCCTGACAAACATTTCAACATCAATCAATTGCTTTGCCTCCTGCTAACCGGTTCCGGCAAAAACCGGAATGTGGGAGGTTGGAGGCTTGGAAGAGGGCATACCTGTTGCAGCGGCACTTTGAAGGCTATGAATCTTGTCCCCTGAACTCGCTGACCAATAGGGCTATAATTTAACCAACTGTGAATTCAATTTTGTTTGTGAATCGTTCGAGTATAGCCATAAACAACTTAAAGCTGTTGTAATACTCACCGATCCGGTATACTCGGGGCCATTTCTAATTAATAATTGCTTAGACTTGTTTATAATTTTGAATGTTATGTGTGTGAAACCTAAAATTCTAACAATTTGCAAAGAAAAACAATATAATTGATGGCGTTGCCAGATGGGTCTTACAAGAAATTGAATCACGCACGCGGCGAATTAAGTCAAAAAAACGCAGCGAATTTAACATGTGTATGTATGCATACCCTATAAATAGAGGGTATATAAGTAGAGTATGTAATGTTGAAAAATGTTTTTAAACTCGTACCTGCTTAACTGCTTAAGAAAGACACACACTGCGATTATAATTTTTTGTTTATTGCTAAATTTGCTTACTCTATACACAAAAAATTTCAGTTTACTTTTAAAGATCGTCATGGATATTAAAATAATTACAAATACTATACTATTCCATTATCCAAATAACTTGGTATTTGCTGGATATGCGAAGATTCCGAAACTCAGTGATCTAATAAAAACCATAATTGAATTTTAATGCAAATAATAAAGCAATAAGTGAGTTTGCTTTATTTGGTAAAATGGCTAAAAGCTGTTAAACAAAACTACAAAAAAAGACACATTTGTTGTTTTTATTTTTCAATGAAATAAAAAAAAATGTTAGCAAACATTATAAAGTTCTTAATTTTAAATCTTTGTGTTTAAATTATTAAACTCTACATATTAGCTAGTCTTTTTTAGCTCTTTTCGCCGCGGTTCTAGCTTTTTTTTGGTTTTCCAATAACGGCAACACTGATCACGGCAGCCGAACCTTTGGACTCTCCACGTTAATTATTATTAAATAAAGTATTAATTAAAGTTTTTGGTCCCTTGCGGTTTAGTCAAAATGTTTGCTAGCAACACAAGGAATTTAATGCGCAGCAGCTTTGTAAGTTAACCATAATGGGAAATGACCAAAGAAAATTGATTACAAATTGTTTTGATTCGGTGATTTTATTTGGTTTTTCTACCAACTTTACAGTTGCAGCGCTGCAAGAGCACCTTGGTGGTGGCGGAGCACAATAATGATGCACTGAATCCCATAACCCTGAATACCATTTCGGCGGCTAAGAAGATCGGCGGTGATGTCACAGTTCTGGTGGCGGGCACCAAATGCGGATCCGTAAGTGTCTCAATAAGTTGTTGCTGTTGTTGTATTTTAGCTTTTGCATAATCATACGATTAAATTTTTGCTTCGTTTAGGTCTCGGAAGCAGTGGGCAAAGTTGAGGGCGTAAGCAAAGTTTTGGTTGCCGAAAATGCTGCCTTCAATGGCTTCACAGCTGAATCCTTGACCCCATTGGTCCTGGCCGCCCAATCTCAATTCAAATTCACCCATATTCTGGCTGGTGCTTCAGCATTTGGCAAAAATGTGTTGCCTCGCGTGGCCGCCAAATTGGATGTCTCACCCATTTCGGAAATCATCGATGTCAAGTCGGAGGACACTTTTGTGCGTACCATCTATGCGGGCAATGCCATCTTGACCCTGAAATCGAAAGATCCCGTCAAGGTTATCACGGTGCGTGGCACAAATTTCCCACCGGCCGCTACCACTGGCGGCAGTGGAGCCGTTGAGCAGGCTCCTGCTGGTGATTATGCCAGCTCATTGAGTGAATTCGTCTCCCAAGAGTTAACCAAATCCGATCGTCCTGAATTGACGGGAGCTAAGGTTATTGTGTCGGGCGGACGTGGTCTCAAGTCTGGCGACAATTTCAAACTCCTCTACGATCTGGCTGATAAATTTGGCGCTGCTGTCGGTGCCTCCCGTGCAGCTGTTGATGCTGGCTTTGTGCCAAACGATCTGCAAATCGGACAAACTGGCAAAATTGTTGCCCCTGAACTGTACATTGCTGTGGGCATTTCGGGTGCCATTCAGCATTTGGCCGGCATGAAGGACTCCAAGACCATTGTGGCCATCAATAAGGATCCAGAGGCTCCCATTTTCCAAGTTGCCGATATCGGTCTTGTGGCTGATCTCTTCAAGGCTGTTCCCGAACTAACCGGAAAGTTGTAAACGTGTCCGAAAAGAAAATATCCCAACTATCAATAAGAAGTTTGAGAGATTCTAACAAACAATTTGTTGCATTTATTTGAATTTAAATTTTAATTAGCACATCTAAATAAACATAAAGAGCGCCGCATGGAGAATTCCAGATGTCTCTCTATAAACGAGAAAACACAAATCTTGGCCTTATCAGTCGTTATGTGATCAGCTCAGAGGAAACCCAGCAAACATTTCTCAGCAATATTAAAAATAAGATAATGCAAAAATAAGATAGCAAAAATATATATTACAAATACTTTTATTTCTTTTATAGTTAAATCGAAAATTACGTCGCATTTGGCAGAAATAGTTCATCCTAGGAAACCTGTTGGACTTAAGGATTACTTGTCTTAGTCTTCAGATGCCTTAGGACAACATTTGCTTTTGTAGTTAAATCTTCTGCTCTACCTAAGCTAAACTGATCAATCTGTTCTCCTATGACTTCCTTAGAGATAATCACAACAAGTAAAGTAACATGTTAAGCCTAATGCCAAAAATTTTAAGCTAAAAGGTTCTTTGTATACTATGAAGGCATGAAGAAAGGAGTAAGAACTGCCCATTTATAGGTCCGCCTAAAGGCACTTTTAATGGTAAAGCATGTTCATTTGTAAGTTGTTAACTATAAAGCGATCAGCTTAAATTCAGTAATTAAATATTTAAAAGTCCAATTATAGAAAATTTGTATGACGCAAGCCAACATTGCTTCCGGTAAAAATTCATTGAACTAACAAAATATATGTGCTTAAAATTATTAAATTAGAGTTGTAAAACGAAATACAAAGTAGAGGAACACTTTGAAAAATGATTTCAAGTTTTTAGGCTCTTTGTTTCGACCGTTGGATTCAGAAGCATTTATATATATCTTTATTGTCTATACATATATGAAATAAGATAGAACTATATTTCCTTTATTAAAACTGAAAGATAAAGGTTTTCATTTTCATTCATCATTGTGCAAGCTCTTGATGCAGAAAACTTTCAGGCGAAAATGTGGCAAATAAAATCCGACACTTTGGGGACAAAATTATTTTTTAACATAACCTCAAATTTCATTATATAATTATGTTCTGATATTGAAGACATGAAAGATGTATACCTAAAAAGCTGATCCTCCATGGCCTTAATATATTTCTCTCTAAAAATGGTTTTACTTTATTTATACTCAATATTTAGTTCTTTATAATTTTGTAAGTAAATTTTAAGTTTTGTTTTTTATAGGAAAAATGGGTAAATGGGGAAAAACCCAAATAATATTATATTCAATTCAAATTTTAGATATTTTGAAGGAAAAAATTTTCAAAACTCTTCAACAATAAAAGGCACGTATGACTACTTACTAAAAAACTAATTTTAATTTAAAGAAAATGTACAAAATTAGCTTTCGTTTCGATCAACTTGTGAATCGTTGATATATTTTGGGTATTAGCGTGCTTATAATGAAACGTAAGAACATGAAAATTAAAATAAAACCAAAAACCACACCAATTATTAATGTGGTCCATTCTAAAGGATTGAGACTGTTGGTTGTGGGTAAGACATGGGTATTGATGCCGCTCTATAAAAGAAGATAAAGAAAATTAAGGAACTCTTTCGTCTATCAAGTCAGAAGATAACTCACCCAACCACCATTATCATTGATCCAGGGTACTAGCTCATCTTCGATGACCTCGGATACACTCTCCATTAGTTTGGGCAAATATTCCGGATGCCCTTGACGAACACAGTCCACCGATAGACCACCGGCAATGGCAAATAAAGAGATGACCTTGCTCCAGGTGATATCAACGCGAAATAGTTCTCGACCCACGGCGCCTATTAACAGGCTAACAGCATCAGAACTTTGAAATTCACCACCAGGATTGCGACAGATTTGCCTGGCCACACCATTATAGACACGAGGATGCATACGCTCCAGCTCATCACCCAACTGTAAGGAGGACTTACCTAAAGGACTTTAATCTTAGAGGAGTTGAAGCTTGACTCACCACTTGAACAGCTGGAAAGACATCACGTACCACGCCCATTGATGTGGAACCCATAATACTTCTAATACGCTGGAAACCCAATTTCTTATTAAACAAACCCGAGCGTCTTAAACGCCTCTTGATATAATGGCCACAAAGACAACGTCCCTGAAATGGAGATAGGAAACAAATTGAAGGCTTAATTAAATATAAATTTCATGATTTCCACTCACCTGAGTTATGATATCCTGGGCTGGAATTTGTGCCGCCTTCCAGCCAATGGTATAGGATAGTTTCCTTGTGACCACATCACTGACATTGCTCAGACGACGCCGCGTCGCTGTGACATCCCTTTGGCCCACCTCCAGAAGCGATGCGGAATGTAGGGTAGCCGGAAAACTGAATTTCCTACGATTCTGAGCCTGCAGCAATCGTTCACTTTGAGTGGTGGCCATGGGAAAACCGTTGCTGAAATTATCATTATTTGTGGGATACGAAGTGCCAGGCATTTGGAAGTATCCACCTAAAGGAAACATACAAAAGCGTAATTCGAAACCGTCATCGATACCCCCCAAGCTACTGATCTACCTAGACATATTTGGTTAACTTTAATGAGCTCGAGCTCTCTATCCTCCTCTTTCTCTCTCACTCCGTGTGTGTGTGTGTCTTGTAAAATTAATTGTTTGCTTTTTGATCGTATCGATCGATCGAACGATCAACGACCAAAAACAAAATGAAAACCTGATTCATCCCAAACGTTTTACAAGCAAAATAAAAAATAATTGCCCACAGTTCGAGTCAGACGAATCATAAACGTCATGTTCAATTGCCAAAGAGACTCATTAAAAATTGCCTGTAATTTATGAATGAACTAGCATTAAAAGCAACTAGCTTTTGGATAAGGGGCTCAAAATCTGGGCTACAATGAAATCATTGAAAATTTCAAGCAAGATTCGTAACATGTAGGTCATTTTAGTTAATTAGTGCTCAAATGAGCTAAATTAAAGCGTCCTTAAGTAGCAATTTTAAAAAAATTCAGGAAAAGTTTCACAAATGTTTTTCAAATATATTGAATTAAAAGGGAATTTTTCATTATTTAATCTCTGAACCAAATGGAAAACAATTCCAAAGGGTTGCAATTGTTTTATTTAGTGTTTGGCCCAGTTCCGGAATAAATAGTTGACAACTTTTTAGGAAAAGTTAATGACCAAGTTTTTTCATATTGAAAATTTTGTCAGTTTCTATGATAAAAATATATTGAAAAAACTTAAATAAAGGCTTATAAGGCTGTTACAAAAAAACAAATTTCAAATTTGTTGAAGCTTGTACCTTATTTTCTTTTACATGTTGTTCTCGGGTGCCCACTAGTGAGTCCAATTTTTGTTCTGACATAAAAATGTCTTTATGTCTATATAAATAACTTTCCAATGATATATTCAGTTCTATATTTGGCCAAGCTATCTATGTATATTTTATATAACAAAACCTTGGGGTCCACTACTCCTGCTACAGGACTAATCCGGCAATTTTTTTTACATTATTGTCATTTTAGGAAGTCATTGTAAGGAAAAGGATTTTTCTATTGCTTAATTCAAAAAGACTTCCATTCCATGGATGCTAAATGATAAACTGGTAAACTGGTTTACTATCAGTCAGTCAAAGAAAATTTAGAAAATTTCAGTAATTTTCTAACAAATGTTATTCCCAAAAGGAACAAATGTAACACAAATAGTTTGAACTATTAACGATTTAATAAAATTTTAGGCATTTCAATCATTCTAAGGATTATTTCAGAACTTTGTTCTAAGACCATTTAAGTTTATATGAAATCTTCTTTGGAGATCAAAACCAGCTTGATTTAAAGATAAGTATGTATGTACTTATATAATTTCAAGTACGAAATACGTGGAAAATTTGCTCTCGATTTACCGAGTCGATATCCCGTGAAGGCTCTGGTCCCGACCGTCCCGGATAATCGGGGTCCAACTGTATATTTAATAAATTAAAGCCCATTCAGCCACTAGAAAGATCAGGACTTTAACTCATAGAACTTTAAATTTGGACTTGGAATAGAAACAATTTAAATAACAACTGAACTGAATTGATTAACAATTACTAAACAACAAAAAATTGCTATCTATTTAGTTTTGAATAAGTCCTTCATACGACTTATCCCCACCTACATTTCCGTCAGTCTCAGCCAACTCAATCGATCATTTGGGTCACTTTGATTTCTAGATTTTTAATTCCATTGTGACGCTTATTGATGATTATTTCTGTATTTATTTCTTTCGTATACTGTACTTTTTGTTGTTTATATAGTTGACCATTTTGGGCATATTAACGACATATTGTCGGCTCGTTAAGTTTTGCCTGGCCAAAATGAAGAAAATGTTGTAGACACACTGTCATTAGTTGTCCACAAGCGAGATGTCAAATGGCAAATGATTTGTGATCCAAACTGGACATGAACTCCACAATGCTGAAGATGGTGCTGGGAAATGGTGTTTTTGGTGTTTGCCAGCCCAATTCATTGGGGACATTAAATTGACAATTAGTTTTTACATAACCATAATGCAAGGGGCAACCAAGTGAATGTGTTTCGTATCGTGATCAAGGAAAGTTTTCAATGCAAAATCGTGCGTATGCCATGGAAAGTAAGAAGAACCCAGAAATTTGATTTGATTTTTGGGTCAGTTTGGGAGTCACGCCCAACTAGAGCTTATAAAAGTCACTCCATTTTTGGTTGGGTGAGTTAGTTCGTCGCCAGAATGTCATACGTTTGGAGTGGTTTTGTTTTTTTGTTGGCTCTTCGTTTTGGTGGCCTAAAAGGAGATGTCTCCCACGCACATTTCTTTACAGCGCCAGGAGATTTTAGCAACTATCATGTGGGACTATCGCCACCTGCTTTGGTTTATGGACTACAACCCGCCCCTGCTCCAGTTCCAGCTCCACTTCCCCCACCAACTCCAGCTCCTGTAGCACCAGTGGCAGCCACTACAGAGTTTAGTCTGCCCGAAATCATAGAGAATCGCAGTGTCAAGTTTCAGGGATCATCACAAGGACATGGTAATTTTATACCTCTAAACCAACTTTATGGGCCACCCAGTGTGGGGGAGCAGCCTAGCTATGAAAGTCCCAAGCCGAGGTAAGAAAAATCGAGGCATTATCTCTCACCAACCGATTCAAGTTTCGTTCTTGTAGTGATGGTTACTACTATGCACCCCCTTCAACTGCTGGGACAAGCACAACCACACCACAACCTATTATAGTACAAGATCCTGGAGAGTATAATGATGTGGAACAGAATCCCCCAGGCTATGATTATCATGCACCTGCTCCAGTCGCACCTCAGAGACCTTCCACCCCTGCTCCTGTCTATTTGCCACCTGGCGAAATTCTTCCCGAACAGACCCAACAAGTTCGTCTGCGTCTGAAGGACATGCGTTGCCTTCCTGGGGCTTACTTTCGTGCGGTTCTTAAGCTAGATAGCTTTCTGGGAGCTGCCCCTATAATGGATAATGATCATGACGAGGACGATGATCACTGCGAATTGAAACTCTCTCGCAGCTTTCTTCTCCTGGACATACCAGGCGCTGATTTTGAACGCTGTGGCGTAAAATCCTGCGGTCAGGATTTGTGTTTGCGGCTAAGATTTCCAACCATACGCGGTCTGAGAACTGCAGGAGATTCCATTCTAACCCTGCACTGCAAATCCCAAGAGCGAGTGGCCGTTAAGACACATGCCCTGAAAATGGGAGTCTCGAATGATGTGTGGGTAGAGATAGAGAATTTCTGATTCCCAAGAAACTAATTTTCACTCTCTTCTCCCAGGCAAGCTCGAAGTGTGGGCAACTATGCTCATGGCGGCAATCAGAATGCCTTTCGCACCCATGTGGAGCTATTGAGACGTGGCACTAATGGCTATACCCGACACTTGGAAAGCAATGGAGCTGTTCAATTGGGTGAGGAGTTGCTACTTAGAGCACATGTTCTAGCTGGTGATGGTAAGTGGCAAAACGGAAGGATTTCTGTCTCTCTGATATCTTCTTTTGCACCTTTTTAGGCTGGAACTACACCAAACTAAGTGATGTCCAGTTGCAGAGGATTTCCCCTAGCGGTGAAATTCTTAACAATGCCCAATTGATTAGCTCTCGTGGTTGTCTTAATCCCGCCATGCAGAGCATATGCTCGCATGCTCCAATCTTTGAGCCACCATTGGGTCAAAGACTTCATTTCAAGGCAGTAATGTTTCCTGGCATGCGTAGTGGCGATATTCTAGTGATGTCGATGCGTATGACGGGTTGTTTGGAACGCGAGGATTGTCAGGTGAAAGCGCAGGATTGCTTAGCCCAACGACGAAGACGGAATGCTAGCAATGGAACAGAAATCTCTGAGTTATCTCATCTAACTTTTCGGGTTATAATGCCGAATAGAGCTTTAGTTACAACGGCGGAAGATGATCTGACTAGTGTGGTTTTGGAAAATCCTGAAATCATAGAAACGTCCAAAACTTTGGCTCTAATTGGGAGCTTAGGTTTCATAGTTCTACTACTTGGAGTGGCCATTGTGGCTTTGTATAAATTTGGAAAATAAGTAGACAACAATTTAATAATATTTTACTTTAGTCATTCCATTGTTTCAATTCTTTTGAAATTATCTTGTTACTCTTTCGAGTGTTTTAAACTTTTCCTTTGTTATGTTGCACCCATTAGCTGTATCCTTTTAGTGAATAAAATTACAATCACCTGCTATCATCAACTTAAATCACTTCCTCCTCCAACTGCCCCCGACCTACCGCACCGTTTCTTGACTACCTCTTGACCAAATTCGTACAACAAATTGACTTATCGTCCAGACGAAATCAGGCATTGAAAGCAAAATCATTGCCCATTTTAAGGCTTAAACAGAAATTAGCACTTAATAAAATTTTATTTATGTTCATGTCGCTGATAATTGGACGACTGGCTTCGATTGGAGTGGGAGAGACGGGTTAGGCATATGTATGTATGAGAACTACAGAAAACATGTAGTCAATTTTGGTTTTTAGTTTTTGACTGATTTCCAAATGGCTAAAACTGAAATTGTATCACGTTTTCACGCTTTACGTTTGTCTCTTGCTGTGTTTGTTGGACAAGGGGCAACGGAGGGAGCCTTGGGGGGAACATTTAATGAAACCAAATACCTGAATACTCGAATACTTTGTACGTATTGAGAGCTTAGTTAGTTATTTGGTGCCAATTTGTTGCCATTTCTTATGTTAATTTTTGGTCATAAGATTGAATATGGTTGTCCAATTAGCCACAATGATTGACATTGTAATCACTGATACTGATTATTGTCGAGGGTTTCATTTGTTGGAATGTAACACGCTCTGTGGGGGGCCCAAATAGAATGCATGTGAATTAGGTGCCGTATCTTAAAAATACTAGTTTAAAATCTATACCCTAAATTACATTACATCAGATTTTAAATCATAACTAAGTTGACTTCAAATCTTAACTAACTTGACTTTGAATCATAACTAACTTTACTTGAGAAGTGTTATTAGATTCGAATTTAGTCCTTTTTTTGTGCCCAATTTTAGTTTTTTAGAAATGTCATTATCAGTGTTTCTCTATTTCCAATTCAGAGTCCCCAAACTCTACGCTATATGGGACAATCAATGTTTCACTTGTTAAGAGTTCCTCCTCTATGCTATTTTATTTATCTTAAGGGGTTTCCCATTCAAATATTTAACGTCCCCTTTTGTCATTGATTTTTCGGGACTAACTCAGTTTTAAAGCGAGGTGAATTTTATATTATCCAGAGAAGTTCATTTTACATACCTATTTATGGGTCTTCCACTGCAATTAGGAAAACTTTCGAAAACCCATGTAGATCCTTAACGACTTAGAAAGAACGTGCCTATTAAAAATTGAGTTTTGTAGGTCCTTAAAATAAGGATTATTTTTTATCGAATAATTTAACACTCTAAGTCTCGTGAATTTTTAATCGATTGTCATAAAATATTACAAACAATAAAAGTAATACTGTTTTGAAAATTTTGAAATTTTATTTAAGTTAGGAATAAACAAATCAAACTTTTTAACATTAAATAATTTCCCAAATGATTTAGAAAATAGTCAGAATTAATGATTTAATTAAGTATCGATATGTGCCTTGAGGCGCTCTGAAGTCTTAGAGGGTTAAGTATCTTTAAGGTTAAACTTGCAGAAAAAGGATTGCTATCTAGGGTAAAGAAAGTTTATTTTTTTTAATACATACTAGTTTTGGTTGATACTTTAAGATTTCCCTCAAGCCATTTCTCTGCTTTATTTTATCCTATTCTGTAATATTCTTTTCAAACTACTCTTCTTTGACCTCCAATTTCTTCCTGGACCCATTCTTCTAGTTTTTTTTCGATTTTCTATCATTAAGTAGGTAGTTATTTGCACTATGGGTCCTTTGCCTTTCAATTGACAGCACGAATACCCAAATCGAATCTAACTCTTTAGATACCATTTATTGAGTTAAGACGCCTATTAAAGCTTTCGGGAATGTTACTTTCCTATAATATTTGACCAACTTTTATTAAATAAGTATGACATCTGGTGTGTTTCATTTTCATTTCCTGTCCGAATGAGGTAATCCCGCTGAACATCTGTTCCCCCATGACCTACTCCAACCGTTGACACAAGATTCTCTCATTCCCAATATCGTGTGGCAGCAGCTGGAGACTCTGACTCTGCAGAATCTCTCACATGGACTAAGAGACATCGCGGTAAGCACACCTAGTTCGAAGTAAGCCTCAATTAATATACCGAACACGTTCCAATGCGATCCCAACCGAACATACTTTGTCTTTGTCATAGGCAATGTTTAATGCACACATAAATTAATGTCCGGCGCTTGGAGTCCAATCCAAAAAGCCAACTTCAACGCTTCCAATTTACACTCTCTTTGTGTGCCCCTCTTATAGATATCCCCTCTTTGGCAACCAAATCGGCCAAAAATGTGTGTATGTTTTTTTTTTTAAACCGACTACTTAGTGCCTGATTTAGCAATGAGGCCTAATAAATATTTATGAATGCACTCAATGAATGCCACAAATGATGCTGGGGGCAGCAAAAGGAACATACATGTACAGTGGTGTCCAAAAATTTAGAACACTTTCTTAACTTAATGAGGTAGAAAACATTTTAGGAACCTAAGCACATTAGTTTAACTCTCTTATTGAAAAACAACGAAATATATAAAGTTTCTATTGCATTTGGAATTTTTAGATATTAAAGATGAACAATTCTAGGAATTTTAGAAAAATATTTATGAAGAAAATTTCCTCTATGAAAAAAATTTCCTAAATTTTAGGAAAATATTTATGAAGATCGTTACATAACTTTTGGAAATACCTTAATTACTAATTAACATGCTCTGACATTGGACTCAAATCAGTTTGTAACTTTTGGATAATATTCCAGATAAATTTGATCAACAAAATATAAAAACTTAGCAAGTCTGATTTATATTTTTAAACAAGAAGATTTAGTCAAAGTTGATCAAACTTATCAGTGAAAGAAGAATATATGTATATAGACGAACAAAAAGTGTTCTAAATAAGTGCCCAACATTGTGTCTTAAAATCATACTTAGTATACATATTGAATTCTACTACTAACTCATTCTCCTCCTCTTCCTCCAGTTTGTTCTTCTATTTCTGTGATTGGCCGAACGCAATCGTTTTTATTGATCAAAACATCAACTTAGTTTACTCATTAGCAAATTTTATTAACCAAAAGTGTCAGTTTTTTTTCTTATTTTTTTCTGTGATTTCGTTTTTATCTCCATTTTGATTGCCCGATTGGTCTGATTCCAGATCGAGTTATGCCTTAAATTGTTGTCTGAGCTTTGCTTTGCGTGTTTTTCTCTCTCCATTTTATTGGCTTGGCTCAACTTGTTTTTAGCATTTTAAGCATGTTAACATTTGTGTTATTGATTTTTTAACAACAATCTGACAGTTACGCAGGCGCTGCGGGAGTTACCTCACCCACTCCTAACCCAATCTCCCACAGACTCCCTCCAAAAAAAAATTACTAGTTTACATTGGAATGCAATTTATATACCCTTTCATTGGCCCAAGTATTTCTGTCCACCTAAAGTGAGATATTTTTTTCTAATTACAAATTCTTTTATGCAAAACCTTTTTAAAAGTTCTAAGATCGAAATAATTTGATTCTTCTAAACCAAATACCAAATTTAAGCTCCCTGAAGATCTTGCACTTTTTAAGAACAATACCGATTTCAAGTGCTCTGATTATCCAAAATTAATCATATATGTTGGATTTATTCAATTAATTAATATAACTTTAAACAAAAAAAAGTCAAAATGTTTATATTTTTGTAAAATGGCAACAGTTTAAACAAGAGACATCTTCTTTGACTAAGAATTGTTTTTCGAAAATTTTAAATTATTATTTTGTTAAAATCTAAAGAAGAACGGTTCAAATATTTGAAGAATATCAGAATAGATCGTTTTTAGAAATTCCTTAGAAGTATTGTAGTGTAAATTTCTCTAAAAATAGATATCGCATGAAACTAAATATTTTCGAACCTTTCAAAAGGACAACATCCGAATCGTGTTTTGTGCATAGAACTTGAGAAATTCAGGAAAATAGTTACATAGAGTAACGCAAATTCGGCTTGATCATTAAATTAGTTTGACTCTCGGGTTTCATATTTTTTTTTTCCAGCCGATTTGCTGCTCCAATTCGTTGTGCCTGACAAACAATGTGAGTAATTTACCTTTCGTTATATACGATTGGCTAATCCAAGAAACCAAGTTCATTATGTTTAATTGCATTTGAAACTTAAATGATTTTTATATCATAGGTATACATTTTTGAACCGCAATTTTTTTGCGGTTTTGACAGCTCAGCAAAAAGGTTTTTCGTATTTTTTTTCGCTTTTGACTGACTTACGACGCTTCTGTTTGCTGTCGTTGGCAATTTGAAATTTACACTGACCCACACACACACACACCAAACACACACACACTCAGGTGGTAAACATTGTTCAGATCATTAACTATTGATTTTGCACTTTAGTTTTTTAGCCAGAGTGAGACAGAGACCAGACTAGACCAATTTGCGTCATTCAAATCGAACGTGACAAGAGTAATTGGGTGTTGGAGGGGTGATGAGGGGTAATATCTGTTAATTGCAATTTGTTTCTGAAGGGGGGAGAGGTTCAAGTGGTAATTCCATCTGATGCATTTAATATTTACCTCATTTTTTTTGCAATTGATCTCGTAATCTACAATAATCATATAGGAATTGTAAACGAAATTCTATCGATTAGATAATGGCTCTTGATAAACTCACATCAAACAAACAAACAAAAAAGGGGATGGGCCACAGTCCTAGAGGGTATATAACTATATTTACTTTGGTATTAATAACCTGTTGAGTGTCGTGTGTCTGTGTGGAAATAGTTTAAATTGTTTAATTAACACTTTAATAGATCAAAAAAAAGACTATCTAAGGCGCATAAAGCGGTTTTCTTTACAAATAAAAGGTTTTATAAAAATCCTGGCAGGCTAGCTTTTTTAGATAAATCTCAAGAAAATGATTTTATCTCTTTTTGAAAATTCAGTTTAATATTAGATGATTAATCCAATTCTTTAATAATACATGAATATTTAAAGGAATTAATATTACTTTAAAATGAATTATCTAATATATTCAAAAAGTCCTATAAAGAATTGATCTCTTTTTTGAGTATCATTCTGAAATAAAAGAAAGTTGATCAAAAACATTCCATGTTTTTACAAAGAATTTTCTGAATTTCACAAGACTTGAAAATCATCTTAGATAGATATTAAAACAAACTTGTGAAGAATCCCCACCGATTCCCAAATTAATAATTTAGTATCAATCACTTGAAATTTCAGTTTCTGCTCTCATAAATAGAGGAGGTTTCTAAAACGGCAAATATTTTGGTTTAGTTTAAGATAGTTAGGACATTTGGAACACACATAAGTATCTTCTAAAGGACGTTAATTCATTTTTAACGAAGGATTCGAATGAATAGGGCTTTAAGTAGTAACAAGGCTAAAGTAACATTCAATCATTGCAAAACTGAATTGAATGAAAAGGAAATTAAAGAGTAGAACGAGACTAATGAGTACTCAAACAGTATTGACTGTATTCAAAACGACATTTGTTAGCATTCAGTTCCACAATAAATTTAATGAATGGGGCCTAAAACTATATATAAATTGAATAAAGGATTTAATCAGAATTCAATATTGAATTGAATGAATAGAGAACCCTAATACAGAGAATATTCATTCATTAATTTATTTACTAATGTTGATGTATACTTTTGATATGTGTGAGTATAATTCTAAGGGTTAAGAGCTCATGCTGCATTGGCATTTTCAACTTAAATATATAATACAGAGAATAAAATTAATGAGTACTTCAAAAAATATTTGGAGAACCGAAATTGCCATATTGACAAGTATTCAGAGAAAAGTTTAAAAATCTGTCATGCAACATTCTAATAATATAATTAATAGAAAACCACCATAAAAAACCTCATTAGTCACAATTCTAAATTTTTCCTTGATGGTTTCAGAAAAAACGCCTTAAAATGGTATGATATAGTAGTCTATTCTTAGTTTATATATATAACTCATTGGTGACAAGTTGTATAACCTTATTTGGTTTTTGTGCTTTCCGAAAGATAAAGTATCTGACGGAGTACTTAAATTGTCAATCATTTAACAATTTATAGCACTATATACTTTGGTAGTAAAAAAAGCAAAGTTTCATCGGGACACTTTGTGAAAATAAACTTAACATTTAAAAAGGCATAGAGAAATTTTGAAATTCATCTAACTTATAGCTTTGTTCCATTCATTTTCATTTGAAAAACAAATACTTAATCAATTTTTAGCAGTATAATTTTAGAAGTGACAAACAAAAAAGTCATAAGTATGTCTGATCAAGCCTCCTATATATGTATATATAGTTGAAACACTTTAAGTACAAGATTTGAACTGATCAGACCTTTTAAATTAAGGTTAAAAATTGTCTTCAACTCTACCCTACCAATTAATACTTCTTTTTCTGATTACTTCCATTTCGGCACGAATGATGTTGCAACTTTTATTTATTTTCTTTATCGAGAGCAGATAAAAGAAGAGACTTAAATAAACTTTAGTCTTCCCCGATATTGCGAAAGCGTTCCCACGAAACTGGCTACAAATTTGTAGCCAGTATCACTATGTGGCACTTGTTGCTATTATTTTAGCAATGTAATCGAATGCCGGCTAGAAAGCAAAAACATTTAAAAGTAATAACAACAACAAAACGTATTCAGTTATAGCAAAGTCAATTACACTGAATATACCGCCTCTGTCTATGAAGTGTGGGTGCGACTCGCAAATGTTTTCTGCTGACGTCGTGTTAAAATACCCTGTACTCAGAGTGTCAAAGGGTATATTTTACTCAGTTAATGTCAGGAGCTATAAAGATATATCTATTGATATCTGTTGAGAGAAGAAACAAGTGTGCAAATGTACTTGTGATCTTTTGGTACTAAAATTAATTAGATCTGTTTGTTTGCCTGTTTTTACTATATAAAGTGGTCTTTAGTTTTGTAAGCTGCTGTTTTTTTATCATATATTTTTATTCTTTTTTAATTTTTTTATTGTATAGCTTGTTTTTTATACAAATGATTTGTAACTATACAATTTCCATTTCAAGATCAAAGTTCTTTTGTTAAATTAGCAGTTTTATTCTATAAAATTTGTACGAAAATCCTCCGATCTAGCATCTTTATCTTATCGAGTATCAGAATGCATGATTTTTAATAGAAAACTGAGGACTCAAAATTCTTTTTTCCACACCAAAACTAAAAACTAAAAGATCCTCAAAATTGCGTTGTATCTGAGCCTTGAAAATAACGTTTTAAATTAAAAACTTTAAAAGTTTTAGACAGTTCGAAATGAAATATTTTGCATAATTCTTTTTAGTGGCACTTCAAGTTGGCACTTCTCTTCAATTTTCGATTAAGCATCCCATATACCTATTATTCTATTAGTATTTATATACAATATATAGCGATCTATACATGTCTATAGATCTATATAAATCAGTAACCACTATCTCTACCACCAAAATTTCTATATTTGAAAAACTAAAGAACAGATTCAATAAATTACAAGACAAATTTTAATAATTTAAATAAATGAATCCCAAATTACCCATTTTATATTTACTTTGCAGAATAATATTAATCAGGACCGGATTTAGTGAAGAGCAAAATAGGCGAAAACAAAGAAGTTTTTTATACCTCTCTTATCAAAATCCAGCCCTGGTGATGTTTAGTTTACAACTAAATAAAGTCTACAATGCAATAAACAAATAAAGAATACAAGGAGGCTATTTTAAGTAATAAGTCTGAGTTTCCTTAAACCACAAATTATATAGAAATTAATGGCTAATGAGTGTTATTAAAGAGGGATCGCATATAGCTAATAGCAGGCAACAATTTATAAACATATTAAACACTTTGTTTTACTTAACGCTGAGTACTTTGTAGTCGAGTCTGCAATTGAGAGAGGAAATCATTTTGTTTTTTTTTTTTTACCAAACGCATGTTTTAGTGACAAAAAGACACACACACACACTAGCACACACACTAGCACACACACCAGCACACTCACTAATGCACACCCAAGTGAAATTTAATTAAATTAAAAATTTGCGTTGGCCTTAAATACCCGCGGCGAGCGGCATTTGTAGTGGGAGTCCGTTCAACTTTAATTGAAGTTAAGGTTTTGAACATCCTCAATTTTTGTTTTTTGTTGTTGTTTGTCTTTTTTATTTAACATAATTAGTGGAGCACACCGAAAGTTGACTTATCGGCCCCCCCTGACAATTCCCTTCTTCCGCATTCGGATAATTGTGTTTTTTATTATCTCTCATTGTATTGGATATGCAATTTTCAGCTGATAATGGATTTTTTGTGTGTTAACGGAAGAAAGAAAAAGAGAGGAAAAAAAACAAAAAACTGGGGCCGGGCTTGCATGGAAATTGCTTTATTATTAATGCATGACGCGTTTACATTATTTTTATATTCACGGTCAGCATTTTGGTAATATTATGGTAACACAAACACACACACACACAGACAAAATAAACACAAATCAAGCATATATAATTATTTTTATTTAAGGTAACACATTAAATATGTTAGACACCAACCGTTTAAAGTAAAAACTAAAAATAAGTTTTCTGATCGTAGAACGCAACCGACCACGTTGAAGATTGAAATTGAAATGAGACAATAGCGCGCCTTAGTTATCGAACCTAGCCATATCGATAACATTGAGGAAATTAGAAATGTAACTATCGATATAAATTCACTGATGTTGCCAGAGTCACTGTAAGAAGCGTTGCCATCCTTAGCGGGATTTTAAAGCCTGACATCAGAACAAAGCAAATAACGTTTCACATTTCAAATCTCACAATCTATTGTCACTATATGTTCGCACAGTTATCTAGAGGGTCTTTGCGGTCCAATTCGCACTTAAAGATATTAAAGACATCAAATCGACCCACAAAAGTTTGGGTCGAAGTTGATATTCTGCTTAAAAAATAGGTGTATGATTTAAAATTCATTTAGTAGTAATTCACAATGGGCAGTTTGACATTCTTATTGAATGAGTGAATATCGTATCGTGTTGGTCTGTGTCCAAATATATTAGAAAATTATGATTAAAATTGAAAGGGCAATCGGGTTTAGCAGATGTATATGCGCACAATATACCCATCCTACTTATGGCTAAACGGTATGCAAAATGTACATGGCGTTGCCAGACTAATAAACCGCCAAGCAGCAACAGCTGTGCGACTAACAAAAACCTTTTTCTTCACCGAAACCAAGAGGAATTGATGGATTGTAAAATAAAATAAAATGAAGCGAACCAGCACAGCATCGACCCCATCATTAATGGGATGTAAGTAAAGTGTGTGGAAAGAAGCTTAAAGAACAATTCGCTAATATCTCTCTAATCTCCGAGTAGCTCCTGTGAAGACACCAAAGTATGTGTTGCATTCGGGAAGCTCCAGTTCACCGGTCACATCTCTGGGAGTAGCCATCAATTCGTTACCACCGAATACCATAATTAAGGCCACCACTAGACCATCAGCAACTCCTCCTTCTGGTACTAGTTCACCCGCCTCCAGTACATCCCATCCGACAGTGTCAGCTGCTCCTCGTGTCGCATCTGTAGTTCGTCAGGCTGTCTTCACCAAACGGGATATGCCACAACGAACTATGCGCAGCATGACCCTTACTTTGATTGAGAACTCTCCACTGCTTCACCTGGGCATAGTTAGGGAGCATATGACTATACTGAAGCGTCACATATGCCGGATTGCCAATGTCACACATTTGGATTGTTGCATTACCCTAAGGAAGTTGCGTCAGAATGAGCCATTCGCCCTGCTGGCTGAATACTTTGAGTTGAGCGAATCAGATGTAGAGGAAACTTTCAAGCGTACCCTCATCCGACTGGCTCGTTGTATGCGTGCTTTGATCTGCTGGCCGAATACTCAACAGTTTTACGATAGACTGAAGCAAACACCCGTGGATTATCGAGCCAATCTTTTGCATGTTCGTTCGCTAATTGAGTGCGTTGAGACGGATGTGTGGAAACCCTTGGAATTTGCTTGCTCCAGCTATAAGTTTATCCTGTGTATCAATACAAATGGTAAGGAGAAACTTCAATCATAGGCTAAGAATAGTTTCTTCTAACTTAATTGACATTATAAATATGCGATAAACCCTTACTAATAAGCTTTAAGCCGTTTTCCTGTAACATTTATATTAAACTATTTCTTTTCTACATTTTAGGCATTGTCAGTTACATCTCGCCAGCATTTCCCGGTGAATGTGATGATCTGCAGATGTTTGAGGCCACCAATTTCAATGATATTATACCCAATTATCTGACTTTATGCGCTGAACCAGGTCAGGCAGTTCAACGTGAGCGAAGGGATCCCCAAATGGAGGATGAATATGGCGAAGAGGATGATTTTCGATCCGAATCAAAGCAACCAGCATTAACTAAATTTGAGGCACAACGGCTGACTGGTGAACTGGCCCAGCAGCAATCATTATCGATTATTGATGGCTGCTTAATCTCCAAGAAGGCTCCATCCATGCAGCTGCCCACTTTGCGTAATTCAGAACCAGCTCCCGCCTGTCGATTGCAAATGCAAGACGCCATTGATAGACTGAGAGAGTATAAGATCTTGGAACACAATGCCATACAACAGAAGTCGTTGTTGGGCTATCTAAATGAGCTGCTTATAGTTGTTGCCGGACTCTGTAATCTCAAGAGGCAGGGTCTATAAAGTAACTCTTATTTAGATTAGATGTGAATTTTTGCCTGTTTTAAGGTCATAGTTTGTGAGTGTTTAAAATGTAATCTAGTTTTAGTTGAGATTCCAATGGACGTACTTGGAGATATGTTGTAGAATTTGTTTTTTCTTCTATTAATCTTGATTCACACACGAAACCTTTAACCATTGTAAGACTAAGTCGGAGGTAGACAAATTAATGTTGAAACAGCTGCAAAAGCTGCTAATTAAAACAAATTCATTTGTTTTTCATACCATATGCTAACCGCAGTCTCGATGGTGTTTATTTTGGTTTTAAACTCTTCGAGAGTTTCAAACTCGCAGAGTTCATATTAACTCTTATATTTTGCCAAATTTTGCTTTGTAGATAGGCCTGTCTCTATACAAATTGTTTGCCTATAAAGTTTGTTTAGCATTTTTGCCGCGCCTCGGTAATTAATAAAGAAAAGCAAATAACTTTTTTTGTTGCAATACTCTGGCTATTTATGGCATGTGGTTAATGATTTTAATACCCTTTCAATGGGTTATATTATTTATTATTCTCCTCAAACAGAGTATATCTATATATATAGTTTCATGCACGTGTTAGGGATTGATTATGATTAAAAAGTGATTAAGAATCGTTTATATTAAGAGCCAATATATTTCAATTGAAAGTGTAATGATCAAAAAGTAAATAAACAAGTATGAATTATAAGAAACAATTCATGGTTAAAAAGATAACGTAATGACACCTTCTAGTTGTAGTCTTTTTGTTCATAATAGCAGCTAGCTAAAGAAAAAAAGTACTTTAATTAACTAGTGTAGTTGTATTTATAATTATAGACTAAAAACCATTTATAAAAGATGGCCAAACAAATTTTTTTGCATTACTTATTACAAAGTGTTTCTTATAATATTTTGACATTTCAATATCTTGTTGTCCTCTTTTTAATTAGAAAATTCCCTAATTTGGCTAAAAATAAGCTCGAATGTTTTAATATTGGAATAAGTGCTCATAGTATTATAAAAGCTTATGAGATTGGGTTAAGAATCCAAAATTTATCTCTAAAATGTTGATTTAATATGCCATATTTGGTTTTGAGTAATATTGGTAATTTGTTAGCTATACTTTATTCAAAGGATATAATTTAAAAAGTATTGTAATATTTTTGTTTCTACTGCATTCACTAATACTGATTCATTTTGCCTACTATTTATTTATTTTTTTTGCTTTATCAATAATTTAAATTTTGTTTAATTGAAATTATTATTTTTATCTTTATGGTTTGATTATTTCTTCATAAATTTTGAAACAAATTTTTAAGATCGAGATAAATTAACTCCTATTTGATTTGTGAGTATTTTTAGTGTTTTGTAATCCATTTCGATTAAAGGACTCAACTTTTTCATCTTATAAAAATCAAAAATTTTTAAATTTTTTTATACCTTTTACCTTGTAAAACAATTGTTATTTATATTTAAAAACCAAAAGGTTTATAAAAAAAAGACCATATAAAAATGGTAACTACATATGTGTTTTGCAAACTTTAGAAACATAAATGATAAACTTTTTGAGTTCCTATTTTCTAGTGTTTCCTACAATCGCCAAAAATAAGACGAAAACATTTTAAATAAACCGAGGTTCTATGTATAGAATATCAGCAACTGACTAAATATTTTAATATATTTGTCGAATTGATTAAATCGTCGACTTACCTGACTCAAATCCAGTTTAGAGTATCTGTAGAACGTTTTCTTGACTTGAAAAAAAAAACAATTTTGAATAGGTTTTTTTTTTTGTTTTTGTTGTTTCTTTTATTCTTTATTTACTGTAAAAATGTATATGCAAAACTAAGTACATATATTTCAACGAATGCGAAAAAGGTTGCCAATTGTATAAAACGATATATATATTTATATAAATTTATACAGATATATAATTTTATATATATATGTATGTATGTATATAAGTAGATATATTTGTATATATTTTTGCTGTTACCTGCTGAACTTAATAATATAAAAAAACGTTTGCTTAGTTCATAAGTGACTTTTGCGTACTAAAAATATGCTAAATATTTTCATGTTTTGTTGTTGTTGTTGTTATTCTTTCTCATTTTGAAACGTTGGTTTTTGTTTTGTTGTTGTGTTGTGTCTATGACATAGATTTTTGTATAGATTTTGTTGTTGTGTGGGTGTGTGTGTGTGTGTGTAAGATAATAACATGGTGCCTTCTTCATTTCTATTCATCATGATGTTTTTTCTATCTGTCGTTCTTCCTTGCGAGAATTTGGGTGAGGGAAGATTGGAGAAAGAAAGGTAGAGAGAAAAAGTTAATATATATATATATATCGATTTGGATTTGGATAGATCTCCAGACGATTGGTGATATTCTCTCTCTCAGAGTTTTTGTATAATTTCGAATTTCTTCTTAAGATCCACACTCTCATTTTTGGGATCATATTTCTTTTTCGATGCCAATTTCGCCCGCATTTCGGCGGCTGTTAAAGGCAAATTCAGGCTACCCGCTCGGTTAACATTAGCTGCTGCGGATGCGGATGTCGGTGATGGCAATGGCGATGGTGTCCCTGCGGAGGTACCATTACCATTTGTGTTGCTATAGACCGTGCCATTGCCATTGTTCATCATGTTTGTGGTGGCCGATGGAGGCGGCGGTGGCGTGGCCATCAATGTATTATTATTGATGGGCGATGAGGGGGGCTTGTTGCCATTTTGCGGACTGGATGGAACAACGGGCGGTGGCACTGCAATGGGCATGGCTCTGTCGACCACATCCATATCGTTGGCATTCATAGTGCTGCCACTTTGAATGCTACTGGCATTCGATGATCGTTTGGTACTGACCATGCTAATGCTACTTATATTGGCACTGGCACCGGGCATCTCTTGTTTGGTACCCTCATAGGCCGATGGCGATCGATTTCCATTACCATTCACACTGACTGCCGATGGTGGTGGTGGTGGAGTTGTTGGTGTGGACACGGGCGATGACGTCGTCATTGCGTCCTGTGGCACAGGAGCCTTGCCATCAACATCGATCAGCAGCAAACGCACTTCATTCGCAATGGCCTTAATACGAGCCACCACTTGTTTGTGCGTCTCATTGCCAATGGAAACACTGTTCACCTCGAGGATGCGGTCACCCTCTTTAAGGCCTGCTGCTTCAGCTGGCGATTTGGCGTCAACTTTGCCTATAAATTGTCCAGGTTTCACTTTCTCCGAATGCAAATTGAAGCCATAGCCATCGAAATCGGGTCGCTTGACAATGTGACACACTTTCGTCACTCCCGGCGGCAATGTGGGTGGCGTTGGCGTTTTGGGTGAACTGGACATGTTTCTGCTGATTGTGTCTGTAAGATCAACATAGAGAAAAAGGGAGAGATTAGTCAAGAGAATATGTTTCGTTACAGCAAACTGTGGCCCCACTGAAGCCATGCTTCATTGTTCATTGACAATTGCGGAATGAACTCATTTACAATTACGTTTTGGTTTCTCACTTTTTATATATGTATATTTTTAATTGTTTTTATACCCTTTCAAGAAAATGGAACTCTACGAGGGGTATAGAAGTTTAATGGTTGTACTTGTTACAGTCCTTACTGTGAATTTTGTTTTCATTGTAGAGAAGGATAGGTAAGGATTTTAGGTACTTCTTCAATAGTTCATTAATGTTAGGTTGATAAAATAAAATCTGTAGAAAGTTTACTTCATTTTCAATTAATAGAAATTTTTGGCTTACAATCAGTAAGAGCTAAAAAGTTCTTAAAACTCCTGTTTGCTTTGAAAGCTAATTAAAGGGGAAAAAGGGATCTTCAAGTTACACTTCAGTTCAGTTCACAGAAGACGAAAGGAGCAAAGGGTAAAGACTAATCCTTTAGCTTTAGTTTGTGTACAGAAAGGTTCATTATCAGTAGAAAAAATATATTTTCAAAGAATTTTACATAGCATTTATCGGTAAGTTAGACGTCTTCCTTCGTTTCTACCTAAAATTCAAGCCGTTTGCCTCACTGTATCTTTTATACAGTTAAAATATATGTATACCTTTCGATTACTAATAGATAAATAATACTTTCCTAGACGGAAAATATGTTTTTTTCTCTTTGTTAAACTTCCTGACAAAGAATTTGTGAACTGTTTTATTTAAGACAAGCTTAATCTTAGAAAACTTTCGTCTCTCTTCAAAAAAAAAAATACTAATTCCTTACAACTTACAGCTTCATATGGATTTTAAGCATTGGGGGAAAAAAATAATAATAATAAACAATAAATAAATACAAAAGGGACTTTAATATTTTACTTAGCCATTTTCAAACTCAAACGCACTTGACTAAGTAGATCATAAAAAAAACATTAGCTATTTTAATAACGCGGTCACGTGTCGTATACGTTATTTGTATTACGTATACGACAACTACTCCAACTATTTGCTGTTACTCAAATTATTGAAATTGTAGCGGTAAAAATAACAACTGTATATTTGAATAATGATATAATATAATTATAATACTGTAACATTGAAAATACATACAATAAATCATTCCTAAGATTGAAAATCAAATATTCTTCTCGTTTTCATTTATTCAGTATTTTTATTAAAAAATAAATAAATGCTAAACAATTATGATTTTATGACAAGACTTTTTTGACAAATGAAAACAATATTTAACTGATAGCATTTCAGTTGCCTCAAAATTGAAATTGAAAAATACTAAAAATAATTTTCGCATATGAGACTTTTATCTCATTTCGAAAGAAGCGATAGACCATTCAGTTCCCTATAATAAAGCGTAGTTTCTAGTCGACTTTAATACAACACAGTTTTCTCTACTTCATCTCTTATTTTTTTTTATTTTAACTAAACATAGTCTCGATGATAAGCGAGAAATGTCGAAGAATTCCTAATGAGCTTTTTTTCTCTTTGCCCCTGCGCTCTTACATTGGAGACCTTCAATTTTTATCAGCAACTGAAATAGTAAACTCACAGATCGAGAAGAAATGATGAAACCAAACATGATGCACATTTATGATGTAATTCTCTACGATCTATATCTATATGGTTATAGTAAGTTTGTTTTTATAATTTGGTATTTTTTGGGTGATAAGAAAACTTTGTCCATTCAACTTTTCAAGTGCAGCATTATGTGGCTTATCGGACGATTCATGGACACACACACACACACACTCAGCCTTATCAAAATTGATATGTTCTTTCTTTCTGGTCATGGTGGGCGACATGACGACAAAATGTCATTGGCAATATGTTGGCCTACATTCCAGACAACCCCCATCATCAACGACAAGTTTTTTGGTGGAAGGCAAATGTTACTCGATAAAGGTATCAAATTCTACGTGCCAAAAAAAAAAAAAAACGAGGCAATGAAATCTTTAAGTTATGAATTTTGTGTTCTCGTTGTTATTGTTTACTTCAAATTCTATTTAATATTTTTATGGTCGTGCTTAAGTGTAAGTTTTGTTGTACGCTCTACGGCAAAAGCCATCTATAGAAATTCCGTTAGCATGTGCTCATGGGTCAGAAATTGATTTTCACAATTGAAGCTTATCGGCGGCGGAGGCGGCGTTGGTGGGCAGAAGGCAACGTGATTTACTTTCAGTTTGTTTTTTTTTTCAAAAGTTGGTTAAAACAAAAATTTTTACACACTATGATGACCTTCAACTTATGTAAATCCGATTAGAGGGATGGAGAACGTGTGCCTGAAGTTTGGCAACCTGTTACGGGTTTGGCGAATTGCATATATGCAAATTTCCATATGATCAATTTCTCACACTTTTTAAATGCGCCAAAGAGAATACAGTAGAGAATATTCATTAGAAAATATAATATGTACGAAGTTACACAATATGAATGATTGTGTGAAGTTTTATGTGTGTGAATTTGAAGCGTGAATTTTGGCAACGTGACCTAAAAGAATGGAAGAATGCAAGTTCAATGATAAGCTGCTTTGAAGTACGTGCAGTTCCTTAAGAAAACTTCCTCAAATTTCGCAGTGATTGGTTTTTTAATAGTAATGATCGTACGCCGGATGTTTGGCAACGTGCATAGTTCAAGAACAGGTGTAAGAAATTTCACAAAGTGTCCCTAAATAACAGTCTACGCTAATTTAAAATTCAAGATGAAGTTTTTTGAGAAATTTCGCCATGAGTTTTCACTATGTCATTCATAATTTATAATATGTATGAGTGTGAAATTTAGCAATATGATGTAAGAGGAAATTGCTAATTTTCAAGTACATACAACGTTCAAAATTCGCCAGTAGTCCAAGATATTCTTAAAGTCTCCCGAAATAATCTTCGCACAGTTGAGGAACTTGTAAAAGTTGACAACCTGCCACGTTTCAAAAAAAGTGTTAGAATTTTAACAATGTGATCTTTTATTAGAATGCAATACAAGAAAATTATATTTAAGAGATTTTTTCCCTCTCAAAATAAACGGATTCGCTCTGAAACTGGTCAACATCAATGTTTAAAAATAAGAGCGTAATATTTTTACAACCTGATCAAGGGAATATTGAGCATTTGAATTGGAATTGATCAATAGGCCACAAAGTACTTGGTAAAACTTTAAAGGATTGACAATATTACGAGGTTAGAGTTCTATCCTAGGGAACTTCTATAGTTCGGAAAGCGAAAAAAGCTACAAATGTAATTTGTCTAAAGATAATTTGCTGAATTTTTCGAAATTCATAATGTTTTGTCTATCAATACTTTCGAACATGAACATTGACAACGAGGGAAGTTCCTTAGTATTTGAGCGTTTTATAAAATCAAATTAATACTTTAAAAATTATACGAATTCAAATCTACATTGAATTTTCCCTTAAAAAATCCCCCAAAGTGCCTTTAAGGGAAACTTTCCACTTTACGATAATTGTTTTCCCACAATTTTGCCACGTGTGCAGGAAGTTTGACAACCGGGGAAGTTCTGAGAGATTCGGATTAATGCAAATTTCGCTTTGATCGGTTTCTCACAATAAGCAAATCTCGTTTTGTCAAAGAGACATATAAATATATACATATGGGAATGCATTTTATATTAATTGCTGTAATATGTAGGTTCGTACAACACGAAACTTTCCAACGACCCTGAACTCAAATCAACAAAGAAGAAAATGCCAAGCCTTACGTCAAAAAAAAGGCACAAACATTTACAAAAAGGCATTTTGTTTTCCGCGTTTGTTAAAATTTATTATAATTTTTTTTTTGTTGTTTTTTGGGGTGCAAATCTTGTTGAATCATTCACAAAGGTGGCGAGGCAAAGGGAGAAGGGAAAGGGTTTCTTTTTTTTTGTTTTAAGATTTATGAGAATTAACATTAGCTTAATTTACTGAACAATTTTGATTTTGGTTGTCAGTCGAGATGAGCTCGACCTTGAGTACCCCTGGCACTCCCCTTGATCTTCACCGCCGCCGCCACCATCCATTTGAAATCATTATCATCCCAGCATCATATTCAATTGTAAGCGATTTTTAATTCACAAACAAAGTAAACAATGAAGCGAAAAGTAAAAAAAAAGAGCAACAAAAAACGGCAACAAATAGTTGCCTAAAATCAACAATAATAGGTAAGACACGTAA
Source organism: Drosophila willistoni (assembly GCF_018902025.1). NCBI lineage: Eukaryota > Metazoa > Arthropoda > Insecta > Diptera > Drosophilidae > Drosophila > Drosophila willistoni. The sequence continues at coordinate 3,798,377 of NW_025814049.1, read as the reverse complement.
TATTAATAATAATAATAATTGTTTAATACTCGCATGTGGGTTTATAGACTCTCTGTTCTCACTCTCCACTCCTTACCTCACCACTGTGTTCTATTAGGAAGCGGAACTGACGTTATGAAACAATTGAAATGGAAACAAAGCGAACAAAAAGTATATATAAAAAAAATTTAATACACTCACACACTTTCAATTTGATAGAACCTAGAGCCGGAAATCGGAGATCTGAGATGTCTCTTTTTTTTAATGGTCTATCAATTTGGTATATAAATTTCATTTGATTTAAATTAATGGGTAACCATTTTGTGAATCTTTTTGAAATCATAGCTATGTGTTTTTAATTTATATAATCTAAATAGATTTAGTATTTGGAAAAGTTTTATAAATGGTTTTATTCATCCGAGGAGTTTAAGGAATTTTTGATAATTTCATGTATTTCTTTAAAAGGGAAATATAGTTCATGTTCCTGATCAGCTTCGATTATGTATAAACTCAAACTACGCAAGGTTATCGAAAGTAAATCATTAGGAAAGTATTTAAATTTAAGACAGTAAATTATTTAATAATAATTTATAGGTTTCTCAAATTTTTTAAAAATCGGCACAGAAATTACAGAGTTCTGAGACCCAAAGAGAAGCAATTTAAAATATTTAATAATATAATTAATATCTGTTATTAAGCCGGACTTGGTAAAAATTGCATTAGATATACATAGCTAAATTATAGATAGCATTGCAAATCTGACCGCTAGGCGCGGCAAAGTGCTGATATGTTAATTAGAGTGAATCTGGTGTAAATATTAGGAAAATAACGACTTTAAATTTTTTTTAATTGGACTTTGGCGACAAACTTAACAATTTTAGGTTAATCTTGGATATAGGGTAATATATAAATTCGTATATACGAATCTGCATCAAAACAATTTAAACTTGAAATGCCAGAAATATATTATTGTACAATTGATGTAGCTAGCTATTTTTAATGTTTTATTGATACAAGCTGATAAAAACTAGACAACTTAAACCCTTTATTTTTTAACATTTATTTTATCATAACTTATCATTGATAGTTCAATGTTTCTTTGTAGAATTTAAAGGCCATTATCATTTAGTGGGTATTAAAACTTCTTTCAAAGTAGAAGCAAATTGTGTCGAGTCGAGTTTCAAGCTCACATCTTTTAGCAAAACCATGACCCACATATCAGTTGTCAAATTCCTTTTTGAATATATTATATAAAGATTTTATTTTCTTACACTTATCGCACTTATCTTTTATATATCTATCTCTGTCGTAATATGAGTCATTCATTGCTTGGTTCCCCTTAGCACCAACTTGCCAAATTTCTTAGATAAATTTCGTTTATTCATTCGGCAATCGAATATGAATGAAATCCCATTGAAGTTTGGAAACATTTCCCCGAGTCTTATCATTTGCAAAATAAAAAATTAATCCATTTAACTTATCATTTGCCAATAAAAAAGAAAACTTAAGGAAATTAGATTTAGAATTTAATATTATTGTTAGAAATTTGCCGCACTCACACGACACGTTTTATGGGACAATAGTTTAATTTTTTTTTTTGGTTTTCGGTTGTCTGGCATCACGTCAGAATCAACTAACCATTTGGTTGTTGTTATTATTGTTGTGTACCTGTACAGTGTGTGTGTGCGTCTCTACCTGTGCTTTTGTATCTGTACCTAACGGCTAATTTACTTTAATGATGAGAAACCGCTTAAATAAACAAACAGCAGCAGCAACGACAACAACAATGGAGAACTAGAGATGGAATCTATGTACTATAACTAGGCGGGTTGAAGGAGGGTCAAGTCGAGCCGACAGATAAACAAAGAGACGAGAAGTGGAAGGGAATACCTCTTCACATTGACTGATATGTGTATTAGTGTGTGTGTGTTTGTATGTGTGTGTGATATTTTGTACTTCATGCTTGATTGCAAATTTAATTAAAGTTTTCTACAATTCTTGAAACTTTTCGTAAAGGAGAACCCCCAACTTGACAAATACAATTTTGGAAAATCAAATTAAAATGGTAAAAAAAAAACGGAGTAGAATTTTCTTAAGAACATTAAAATCGATGAAATTTCAAAATAAATTGAAAACTTAAACAAATTTAAAGCTTTTCTAGGAATTTCTTGTAATCTTTTTATCTCTTTTTAGGATTTTAAATATTTTTTTAGCCCAAAACTCCCAACAAATATTTATTCTTACAAAACTATTCCAAGACATAATCTCGTTGCACATTCCTTCACTGACTTGTAAGCAATTTTTTCATTTTGGTTTTCAATTTACATAACTATTTACCGTGGCTATGGCTCATGCAAAAGTTTCATAACTATTTTTCCAACAAATATTTACTTGGCCTGTTTGTCATTGACGCAGTTTGATTAACATGCTAAATGCCAGGCATCTTCTTTTATATTTGATTTTGTAGTTGTTGTCGTTGTTGTTGTTGTTGATTTTTCTCAAACTGCAGATGCCAAGCGACCCCACAATTGTTATTTGCCATTGTCATTGAATATCAGAGAAGAAAGAACAGGTAAAAAACGATAGAGAGAATGAAGCAAAAAAAAACCAACAACTAACAACAAATCATAACCAGTTTTGCAGAGTTTCCCAGCTAAAAAAACCATTCAGATTCAGTCAGACAAAGTATTGCTAACAATTCTCAGGCGCCCGAGGCGACAAAACACAGCCAGCCCAGTCATTCAGACAATAAGTGCACAGGGGCGTAGTCAATGAAAGGGAGACATTGAATGTTATATTTACATAAGCACAGGATTGCTATATTGACGATAACTACTAAACAAATATTGTCCAAAGCTCATGTATGTATGTATGTGTAACAATTAACTAGCTTAATTCTAATCGCTTACAATGTACACTGAAAGGGTCTATTCAATCGAGATATTTAGCAGGTGTTATAAACTCGACAATTGATTTCAAATGGCAAATCACATGTAGAGTTCAGGGATAAATAACTTGGATACTTTTCTTCTTGGGAAGATTATACTAATTTGGTGAAGGAAATAGGTATAGTTATATAGAAATATATTTGCCATGTGCTCAATATACTTATTTTTATACCGTTTCAGAGGGTATTATAAAATTGCTCAGATGTATTCATCAAAAATTATGTATAAACGTATTTGGTATTTGTTGTGATCGTATTGATTGATACTGAACGCTTTATTGACCAACTAGAGGCCAACAAATACAAAAGAGAGAGTTTTCCTTTTCATTTCTCTTAAAATAAATATACATACATAAGTATGTGTACTTATATAAGAAAACACATTTGTATTCATCGATATCCATTTTCAATATAAAAAAAAATGATTATAAAATTTTCAAAAACCAGTATCAATCGATTTCGATCATTCGTGTCGTGTTCAGAAGCTTGAAAAAATTCAAAACTATAATTAACATTTGTACATTTATATTTGATTCTGTTTTACACCATTTTACGACTAGGATATTAAGCATCATGGGTCTTTTTTTTTTTTTTTGCAAAATACTATCTTTTTCTTGACTATCCAAGTTCGTATTTCGAATCAGCAATCCCAAATTACCATAAACCAGAATACTAACTGGAAAAAGGGTTCGAATTTGTTGAGTTCTGTTCTCTATATATCTTCCTATGATTCAAGGGCTAAATTGGATTTATTATAATAAAATTTCTTGAAATTTTAAAATACCAAAATATTTAAAAAACTTCTATTGAACTTCTTGTAATTTCTACTGTCATAGCAAATTCTAGAATGAAATGTGAGACAACTTCTTCCTTTATATTTGTTATATATGTAGGTATATATACATCAATTAATATATATATGTCCATAATAAATATTGAAATCAATAAATATTTATTATTATTGTTTATTTATATTGTTGTATATTGTTGTTGTTATTTTTCCAGAAGATCTTGATTCTTGTTAAATTTATAGATTTCTTGTATAATTTTTAACATTATACTTGAAAATTCCCTGATAAAAAAAGAAATAATATAATTTACGATTCAATAGTAGCTAAATATTTAGAGAGTTGAGATCTACAATAAAAAAAAAGATCTAATAAATTATGCATCTAAAAATAAGTCAGAAATTCTTAAGTTGTGTGTAAATCAGAAATTCTTAAGTTGTGTGTAATTTTACTCGTTTATCTATTTAAAAAAACAACGATTAAATAAAGGCCTTTTTATATACATACGAACTTTTATGAGTAAGCTGAAATAATATTTAATTAATACTTTCATTCGATAAAGATTGAACACAATCTTCATTAAATAAAATATACTAAACAAAAGCATGAATATATGTATATTTCTTACTTCATTGAGCTATAAATAGAATAAAATTAACTTTAACTTTTGCTCTATCACTTTGGCTGAAATTAAACAATAAACTAACCTTATGAATTGCAGGGTATTTATGTCAACTTTTAATTTATTTAACTAACTCAACATGTGACAAAAGTAAAGATCCCTATTCAGTTTCACATTGTTTGCAAGGCATAAAAATTCAGTAGTCGATTGCATTTAATTTAATATTTATTTAACACTCGCAATGTTGTCATGCATACTTGAAAAGGCTTAGCTACACTTCCATTAACTGCTCTTGTTTAACCATTTAGGGAAATGCCTCATCAGAAGTTCGCCTAGCTGGAATTTCCAATTAAAAGCCTTAAGAGTTTAAAAGATCATCATCATCTTCCAATTGATGCCCTTTTCAAGTCAATTCCGGTTACCACAAAATTCTGGTATTCCTTAGTTTTTATCGAGCATTAACTGACTTTTTAGTGTTTATTTTTTTTTTCTTTTTGGGAATTCAGAAGAAACTAAACTCAAAGATGCTAATCAATTTTTTATTTCACTGTAAATGGCTTTCCTCCCAAAAGCCAAAAGATGACAAAAGTTAATATTCTCAATAAAATTGACGTCATCGTTTTCGCTTTGATTTTGGTTTTTTTTTTTTTAATTATATGCATATCAGAAATATTTGTATGTTGACCAAAGTGTTCTTTGAGCAATTATTTACCCCGTATTTAAACTGAAAGATAAGATAGACAATAATTTTCGTTTTTTCTTTTTTGCGGTTGATAAAGTCAACAGAAAATGAAGTAAGTAAGTCGTCTCGCCGACTTTGGTATACCATACACCAGTAAAGCAAATATTTCAAGCATTTTCACATGCACATTCTTACAAGCATATCTTAGTATCTCGCTCACTCAATCATACGAGCACCCTAGCGCCCCCACCAGCCAACGGCCAACTCCGGCCTTATGGAAAATCGTTTATATGCATAACTCGACTGTTTTTTATCCGATTTTGATCAAATTTGGTTTTTTGATAGATATTAGTATTAAATTTAAGTGTGCCAAATTTGATTGCATAAGGTAAAAAAATACGGGAGATAATCAAGTTTTTCAAATTACGGGGGCGGAAAAGGGCGTGGCAAAATTTTTATACATACAAAATGTGTGCATTTACTAAGCGAATATACATACCAAATATGGTGTCTCTAGCTAGAATAGTTTTTGAGATAAACGCTTTTTTTAAATTGCGGGGGCGGAAAGGGGCGTGGCAAAAATTTGAAATAAACTTGATCACTCTACATACTACACGAGTCTACATAAAAAATTTGGTGGCTCTAGCTCTTATAGTCTCCGAGATCTAGGTGTTCATACGGACAGACGGACAGACGGACGGACGGACGGACGGACGGACGGACGGACGGACGGACGGACAGAGGGACATGGCTAGATCGACTCGGTTGTTGATCCTGATCAAGAATATATATACTTTGTGGGGTCGGAGATGCTTCCTTCTGCCTGTTACATACATTTTGGCGACTTTAATATACCATTTCACCCTATGGGTGTATGGTATAATTAATAATTCGCATGGAGGAGGAGAAAAGCGGTCAGAAGGGAGGCTTAACTACCGAAACTATCTAAATCAAGTGAAATATGGTTACTACAAATTGATTTTTTTTTAGTGATAGCGAAAGTATTTTTCTACCGTGATTTCATTCAAGTACCGTTTATTATATATTTTTATTTTTTTGTTAAAAATCTCAGTCAGACGACACTTGAAAAGTAAAACTCTCGATGTCGTCAGCATTTGTTTAATTTATTACGTTAACTTTTTAGTCATTCTTCTTCTTTTTGTTTTCCTTATTTATTGTTTTTGTTGTTGCTGTTTTTTTTTTTGTTAAGTATTATCGACATTCTATTTTGTTTTACTGTTGTTTGCCTTTGAATTATAATTGTCATAAGTTGTTTTTTGCTCAACTCGTGATGCATCATTTGAGAAATGTGAATGGTTTACATAAGTATCTATAAATTCACTTTTTATACTATATACAAGTAGAAAAAGATGGAGAGTGCTGCTAGATAGAGACCGAGGGAGAGATAGAGCGAGAGGAAGCTATATTAATTGCACTTAAAGTGGGAAAAGGTTTTGTGAATTTTACGATTAGTCAAGTGAGAGGAAACATGAGCATTTGGTTTTTTTTATTACAAATTTACCAATAATTCCATAACTAAAATTTAATTGCTATAGTAAATTTGGTATAAATAGTTTTTTTTTAATGCCCTTAATTTGCAAACATGTTTTATGATAAACAAAGGTTAGTCAGAGCTCTAATACGTATAAACGTGTCTGTAATATCCTTTAAAAAATATTTCGAAATATTGTTATTTAGGGATAGAAAAATGTTGTAATGTTAAAATTTTTATATTTTATTTTATGTTATACTTCATTAATAGTTTTCTTCGTTTTGACTGATTTTTGTATTCATTAAATAAGAAACATTGTTAATTTAGTTAGTTTTTATCGATTTTTATATTAATCCACTTGATAAAGTTTATTTTTTAATATTTCTGTTTTAAGTCCAAAATAATTTTGGCTTACATAAATGTGAGGAGTACATTAGAAATGTTCATTTCATTTGTTTAAAAATCATTTCTTTTGTTTATCTCTAAGTAAAATTCCAACAGGTCGCAAGATACTAAATAAAATTACTAACTAATTCTCTTCTTAATAAATGGCTTATCACAAAAAAACAAATTTTTACAAAGAACTAAGATTCCAAGATTTTGCAAACTTTGTGGAATTTATGATGTTAGTTTAAAGTAAGTTTAAGTAGTAATTTTAATTAGCAATTTTAAGTAGTAATTTTAAGAAGTAATTTTAAGATAAAAGTTGGAATTTGTTGCCTTCTGATAGTAGATGAACTGAGTATGTAGTCAACTAAGTCCACTTACACTACAAAATCGTGCCAAGAACTTTACAAACTCCCCAAGTTATTGCTAATCTCTTATGTAAGGACATTCAAAAGTGAAAAACTGATGTATTTCAATTCAATATTTGATTTGGTATGATTTTATGTCATCAATATGAAATGAATTCGATTTTAACCATTCCAACAATGCTCTGTTGAAAAGTATTCAATGACGTTTTTAAAACACCTTCCTACTTTGTCTTAAACACGAGTTTGAGTGACGTTGATCACGTCAATAGAATCACTAATCACTAATACTAAACGGATAAAATAAATTCGGCGCAATTAAGAGATTACCTTGTTAAGATGCAGAGTTGTTCAAGCATAACTTAAATTTTTTCTTCGTTTTTTTTCTATTGTATTAATTAGTTACGTTTTTTTTCAGTTCAATTAGCAAAAACTTTTATTAATGACTTATTCTGTGTTGGCTTTTTAATAAACCAAATTATGACTCACACAGCAAATATATTTGGGTATGTATTCCCATATTAAAAATTTGCATTGTAGTACCAACAACTTCACAATATTTCCTTTTTTTGTTGTTGTTGTTTTTCGTTGAGTGACATGGGAAAAACCAGACAATTGCATTTCAACAGACTGACTGAAGCATCGTCGCTTCCTCGACTAACCAAGTACCTAACCCAACTGATTGAATACATTTTTAACGATCATATATCATTTCATTTGCAAAAGTTTTTCAGTTTTTTTGTTGTTGTCTGTTTTTTTTTTTTGCATAGTTGATTATTATGCCATTTTTTTTGTTGTTGTTTTTCGGTTGTTATTTCAACGAATACTTATTATTGAATTTTTAATGTTCTCAAGGCCTTATTTTGAGGAAGATTGAAAAATGAAAAATAAAAACAATAGGCAGGCAGACAAACTGTTTTTGTCGACCTTGAGATACCCTGCACTAATTGGAATAGAATGGAATGATTTATAGCTTGAGTTGAGCATCTGAATCTACCATTTAAGTACCATGAAGAAAGTTTTAGTTATAAAGAATATGGAAAAGTTTTGTTTATTGTTTTTAATTATATTTAAAAAATAACAAATTGGTTTTATACCCTTCAAAACTGATGAGGATCTAATTTAGCTTATTGGAAATCTATTCCAAATTAAAAGCTGTTGTTCCCGGTCTAAAATTGGAAGGGGATTTTGACAATACAGCAAAGAAAAGTTTCCTATTCCTATGCCCAAAATAAAGTTTTATTATTTCTGGATTTTGAATTTTAACTTAAGAGAAATAAGGAAAATATAAAAACCATAAAGGTCTTCGCGTTAGTCTTAACCATATTTAGCTGTGAAGATCACTGAAGTGAAGATCACTGAAATAGCGTTCTAAAGATTCATTGAAGCTTAAAACTATTAATCTTGATCTCATGTTAGAGCGAAAAGAGAACGAGACTTGAATATAAGAAAATAGAATTCGTCGTATATTCCATAATATTCAATTCTTACTTGATCTTATACCAAGCAAAACAAAGGAGTGAAATGTTTCAATCCTGGGCTATGGTTTTATTTCTTTATATACTAATATTCTTCTCAAGATCAAGAAAAAGATTTAAAATCAGTAACAGATCAGTATAAGCTTATATATATTTTGTATATGGAAATTTGAGCTTTCTAAGAGGTAAAAAATTATTCTTTAAGGATAAAATTTATCACAGGTTTTAATACCTAACATAAATAATCCAAAAATACTCTGCATTCAACTAGTTTGAAATAAAAATCTTAAATTCCCAAAATCTAGATCGTCTAGATCATCTCTCTCCCATAAAGAGTGTCGCAATATTGACGCAGTAGACTTTTTCATAAAAGAAACTCATCTAAAATGCAACAATTTATGAATAAAGTTTCAAGATTCGTTACTATCTTTTTTTTTTTTTGTTAAAGGTTGAAGGGGAACTTTCCAAAAAGCGCAAGAGAAGAGAGAGAGAAATAGAGATGAGAAATATATAAGTTATGTATAAATTATAATGAAATGGACCACGAAATCAAATGAAAACGAAAGCTTTTTATTGTTATTAATGTTGTTGGCTCTGCTGTTGCTGTTGTTGTTGTTGAGGTTGAGGGCATACCACAAAGAAAAAAAGTGAACAAAAGGGTAAAAATAATAATAATAAATGAAGAAACGCCTAAAACGATCAGCAAGCACGCAGCAGCAGCTAACCAAGTACAAAAGCCAAAGATACTTTTGAGAATAACGCACACCGAACCAAACACACACACACACACACCACAAACACACGCACACTTCAAAATCAAGTAGAATCAACCGAGAAGAATCTCAAAGATCCCAACAAAACCGAAAACTCAAAACTGGTTCTAGAATCAATTTTTATTTTCTCAAGCTCTTGGCCAAAAAAAAGGTAAAAAAAAACCGAAAAAAACAAGAAAGATGAGTTTGCCAGGTAGAGAAAGAGGTGAAGAGGCGGTTCAAAAAAAACGAAAAAGGGAAGACAGTGAAAGAGGAAGAGGGGGGTAAGGTAGCGGAAGAAAGAGGGTGCCGGCAGCGAGAGGAAGTTAACTGAATACCCTATAATTCTCTTCAAAATATACGTTTCAATTATTTGAGATCTGAAGATTCTTAGAATTAAAAAGTCTTTCAAAACAATTTGCAGGTAATTTAAAAATAAAGAAAATATATTTATTGACTATTAATAATACTTAAAATGGAATTCCTTACGATAACTACAAAAATCATTGAGTAGCAGAGGCACATTTCCACTATTATATACCCTGTAAATAAACTATAAAGTTGACATATAAAGTCATTTTATTTTTTGATCAAATTTTAAATTTGAATTTTGGAAAAAGTGTAAAATAATCTTATTTTTTAGATCAGATCAATTTTAGGAATATCGATTAATTTTTCAACATTTTTGTTCAATTTTTAAATGAAACTCCTAAATTTAAAAAATGAAGAATTGTTCACTTATTTTAAATACAAACAGATGGAAAGCGAGCGAAAGAGATCAAGTTTGTTGTTAGAATGATAGGTATGTATATCAGATCTAACTCAGGAACTTTCTTCTCCATACTTTTTTTTTCAAATTAGTTCAAAAGTGTACGAACCATAAAGCCAAAAAACTTTTTAATTTTACTTTGGACAACTAAAACCAATTTAAAAATTACTCTAGATTTTCGTTTCATTCCCAATTTCGTCAATATGATTTACAGTCCATCGGAAAGGAAGGTTTTCGGAGAGAAAAAACAAAAATTAATAAACCCAAAAACATTTTTCCCGTAACCAATCAATTTTATTTACGTTTTGGTTATAATTTTGTTACTGATATTAAACCAAATGCAGCTGCAAGTTAATTTGAAATACATTTTTTTTTTGAAGAGAACTGTACCTAAGTTTAACAAAATTTTTAGTAATTAAAGTAATTGACTAACCGTGTCCAAGTTAATATACCCTTTGATAGCCCTATGGGCTCTTACAGGGTAAGCAAAAAATTGCCGGCTGAAAAATGCTTTTTGAGGCAGCAGCAACACAAGAGCTTTAACAATCAGAATGTTTTTTTTTTTTGGTTTTGTTGGTTGGTTCGGTTTTTTTTTTTTTTTTACGTTGTTTCGGTTAGGACCAGGTTCCTACCATAGCTACAGCTTCTTCTAAGTGGCCACTCTCTCCCTCTCAATCTGTGCCTGCTTCTCTTTTCGGTTTTGAGGCGATCTTTACACTTTTATTTTATTATTTTTGCTGGCAATGTCGTCAGCTCTGGGGCACTTGAAACACAGATACACACTTAGAGATGTAGAAAGACTCAAACATTTTGCCTAGAACACAAATTACAAAAAAAAAATAAATGAAGTTTCCTGTACACATGACTTACATAAATTTTACTTGTTCAAGTTGGGGTTTTTTTTTTTTTTTTTGCTGGCAATGCAATTTGATAAATTTACAAGTGTCTTTTCTTGGGTTTTTTTTTCTGGGTTGACCATCTTATGAAGTGCTTATTAAAGTTTTTGATTGATTGTTAAACACGCCTTCAGCATGAACCGACAATGATGATGAAATGAAGACATTGCCCAAGGCATTGAGAGAATTGCATTGTTAAAATGAGATATGAAATGAAATCTTTTTCATTTTTGGGAAGTTTGCATTTCGGTTTTCTGTTTAGCTAAAAACTGCGAAAATCTGTCTAAGTGAAACGGTGTTAAATGGTAAAGATACAAATTGAATTAGCATAGTTTGGCCTGGTCAGTGACAAGCACAACAAGTTCTGCTCCCCAATATCTTCCCCCTTCTCCCGTGGAGGGGAAAAAAAAAGAAGAACCCAAATGAAAAAACTAGAAATACACGCGACAAAAATGCATAAGAAATCAGGTGAAGTAAGAAAAAAATCATAGTAGTAAAAAACCGTCAAAAGAAACCTGATTCAAAAGATACATAGCTGGCATACCAAAAGCCAGACTTGTCACTGGTTGGTCAACAGAGGTATTAGAGGGATGGAGGAGGAGGTGGAGGTGGGGCAGAAGGAGGAGTGGCACGCCTGCGCCAACAACAACAACAACAACAACTACAACTTGCTAACAAAGTTGAAAGCGAATTATGAATAAAACGTTAAAACGAAGCAAACGCTAAAGAAAAGACAAAGAGACACAAACCAACCGAGAGGGCCGGGCTAATATCATTAATACTCCGATTTCTATACTCTAAACAATTTATCCTATATAGTCACATGATTTGGCAGCAATATTAATAATATTGTGACATAGGAAACTAACTGTCACAGGAACAAGTAAAGATCAATTCTAGAAAAGGAGCAAGAAAATCTATCCCAAAATCAATTTTAAGATTAGAATTCACCTAACTTATAAGATAGGACAAAATAATAAAGTACAAACTTATAAATTAACGAGTATAATAAACAAAATTTGTTTTTTTTATTAATGATTTTAGTAATAAAACAGATTAATAACTTTAATAAAGAGCAGATACAGAAGAAATAACCCAGAGAATCCCAATTTGGGATACGTTTATCCATTCTGAAACGATGGCTTTAATTATTTTTGAAATGTTATATATGTATAAAAAACATATAAAAATAAAATGGTTTTAAAACTTTGAAGTGTTTTTCAAAACTCATGGATTTACGAAGTTTAAGTTGAGAATGAATGAGGCTGTAAAATGTTATCAAAGACGTGAAAATTTAAAGAAATTGCTTTTAAAGTTTTCTTTTTATAGTTAAAGATACAGATGGTATCTCGAAATAAGTCGTAGACAAGACAGATCAATGTCTATTTAATATATCTATAAAATCTTACCATTTCATCGACAAACTCAAGCTCTGGCTGCTTATGCCCAATACTGAAGGGTATCAGAAAAATAAGCAAGTGAAAAAGAGGGTAAGAGGGGGAAAAAAAATCGCATGCATGTCGCATTCGAAAATGGCCTTATGCAATGTCTAGATGGAGGGGGACAGCTAAGCAACTACATATGTATGTGTAAAAGGGGGATCTCCAAAGGGGCGGAGGTGGAGGTGGATTGCTTAGCTGTGGGGTTAAAACAACACCAGCGAAAAGGAGCTGCAACGACAACAACAACAACAACAGCAAATAAATCAAAACAATTATTATGTAAGTTATGATGTTATTATTGTTGTTTTTGCTCTTGTTGTCTGACCATTAAACTGGCCCAACACCATTTGCCTTGTCTTTTTTTTTTTTGGTTTTTTGTTGTTGTTATCAAACATTTTTAATTTCGATTTAGTTTTATTAATTTTTGCGTGTGGCTTACACACTCTCCCAATTGCTCTCTCCCCCTCTGTCCCTCTCTCTCTCTCTCTCTGTGTGTCTTTTCACTCGCGTGATTTGTAAATTGAAAGATAAATAATATTATAAAATATAATTGCACATTTCATTTTTTAGCTTATTGCTTTTGCAAATTGTTATGCTATTTAGTTTAATTTTCAATTGCCATCGAATGGAGAGAAAGAGAGAAACAAATAAACATTATAAATGTACAATATAAACTTTTTGTTCTCACTGGGCTTATAGATTGGTCCTTTTTTGTTTTTTGTTAAGATATTTAGAGAGAAATCTATTAGTTATTCGAGTTATACTGAAACCTTGCAATTATAATTTTATTAACTGGAACGAAATTCGTTTTGTACATCATATTAAAAGCAAATAAAGTTTTTCAAAGTAAAATTCCCAGTTTTTAAATAGAATTTTAATTTCAGATCATGTTTGGAATACATTAAATTTGAGTATCTCCTTATAGACTTTCTAACATTCCGATTTCGACTGATATTATAATAGATAATAAACAATTTTCAGCGAAGTTTTAAAAATCTTCCCAAAACTTTTAAGTATGTACTTTATATTTTTGAAAACTTAGGCTATATTTTGGTTACTTTAACGGAAATTGCCTACTTTATTGTTTAGAACTAACTTGAATCATATCCTAAACCTAGAATAAATATTATAGAAATCTGAATCAGTCTAAAATTTTAGTATAAAACTAATGTTTACATTTATTAGAAAATTTTTTTAATTTTTTGTTCATTAAAAAATTACTAAATTATATATCAGACTGGGCAAGAGGACTGGACTGAGGATATCATTCATCAAATAAATGTATTTAAATATAGACATTAATATAAACACATTTATTAAATTCATACGAATAACTTTAGATAAATAAAAAATAAATAACAAATTTCATAGTTTTTCATTAAAATGTTTTACTTTCATATATTTTTCATATTATTTTTCTACATATTTCTATTTCTATTCATTATTGTATAATTTACTTGTATATTTTATAGTAAAATGCAATTGATTTGTATTTTTTTTTTACATATTTATCAAAAAGTTTATGAATTGGAAATACCTTACTATTCCTTCCAAGCTAAAACTAGTTAAAAATTACAAATTAAATGTAGGAAAGGGTAGGAAAAATTGTTGCTTACAATAATAGAATTATCCAAATTATATAAATACATAATTAACTTTTTTCCCCCTCACAATTGCAATTAATTTGCCAATAATTTCAAGATCAAATTTGTTGATTCAATGCTTGTGAAACTGTATCAAGGCTGGAGATTTGAGGTTTGACATGCATATTAATTTTTCTAGTTTCCTTGCCATTTGCTTTTGCTTATTTCTATCTCTTTCTGACTTACCACTGAAATAAACCAAAAATTCCCAACTTGTTGTTGCTTGTAGTTGTTGTTGTTGTTATTTCTTTTAGTGTTGTTTGCAATTTGTTGTTAAACTTATTTTTTGTATGCAATTGTTGTCACTGAGTGAATTAAAGGTGATGGATCGTGAAGGCGGGAAAGATATCGTACACACGCGCTCTCTGTTGATGTTGTTGTTGCAATTTAAGCCTTACTTATCTTTTAATGAAGTGCAACAACAACGAAAAACTTTGCACACACGAAAAATAACTCTTTGATCGTCAAAGAGAGAATGAGAGTGTCGCAAAATAAAAGGGTGCTAGGAGGGTGCGCGGGTGGGGATATTGCATATACACACGCACACATACACTCACACGGACACACAGGTACGAAACACTTGAAACAGTTATTGTTAGTTGTTGCTGTTGTTGTTACTGTTGCTTCTTCTATTAACGAAGTGTTTGGACGCGGGTTTCTTTTTCTCGAAACGTTGTTAACGTTTTCGCGGGCAATTCGTAACTGATTGCAAAGCCACAGGTGAGAGGCCCAAAAACCCAAACCAAGACCCTATACCAAATGAGAAACGTATGTAGAAGAGGACCAGGTGAGCTCGAAACTTGATATGGAAACGAAATGAGCAACGCGCGCGCCAAAGCTACAAATACCCAGAGAGGGAGAGAATAAGATAAAAAGAGAGCGATAGAGCGGCTAAGGAGAGAGAGCATCAGAGTTGCCAGTTTACTTTTATTGAATAAACGTGTATAACTTACAGTCAGTAAACTAAGTCTGCGCACAAAGAGCTCTTTGGATGGGAGTTCAAGTTGACAGTAGATCATTGCTCAATACAGTCCCTGGCCTAACTATTTGACGATCTATTAAATCTCATATTAAATAATAAATACCGAGTGTTATTAATGTAAATATCGCACAACAGTGAAAATCATATGAACTTCTATAATTTTACCTGATTTCACTAAAAATAATAACAAATTTATGAACTACTACAAATCTTTTAACATAAAAAAAACAATAATTTTGTACATATTTTAAATATTACTGCCTAAAAACTCGAAAGAAATATAAAACTATTAAAAATCCAATAGAATATAAAAATATCAATCTAGCAAAAATATTCGTTATATAAATTTTCAATGTAAAGGTTAAAACATTTTAGAATTTTTTAAAATCTTACGACATACTTTTAATGTCTAAATTTTTAACATTCTTTTGTATTGAATATCAAAAATATACAAACAAAAAGCTAAAAATTTAAGTTTTTTATGCATTTGTGTTTTAAATTATGGCAAAAACGTTTTAAGATATATTTTAATAAATAGCCTTATCTGTAAGCAGCAATACCAACCCCTTGATATTGGCTCTGATTGATAGGTCTTAATCCCTGGCCTGCATGCAATTTCATTTTCGATATGAATATGTATACATATTTACCATTTAAGCCTTGAAGCTTGTGGCCGCTTTTGTCATTCAATTTGCTTTCACTCTCAAGCATATTTAATACCCATGCGGCCCATTGTCTATCGAGGATGTTTCTTATCGGACCTAGCCACTGTTTCTTCCACCTGAGTGCATTACCTGTATGGGAATCAGGAAATCAAGGTACACCATATACATATGTATGCAGCATCCTTGAAATTTTTAACCACTGAGACAATGCAAAAATCCATTCAGATAATTTTATGGGGTACATACAAAGAAACATATGTAGCTAACAGCAATTGTTGGCCAAAAAAAAAACGTCCTTTCGCTTTTTGTGGACAAACTGTACTTTGGTCTGTTCCGGGCCTTGTACCCATATTGACAGCTGACAGCTGCCAATTTTGAGTCCTTTTGGTTTCGGTATTATGTTATGGTGGTTGGGTGGGTGGTGGTTTGGTTGGTCTCATGGAATTTATTTAATTTCCGCATGGGCCATTGAAGTAAATTGACTTCCAGTACCCATTCACACACACACACACATACACACATGTTGTGCCAAACCAAACAGCAATGCAAATTTCAGCTAGATAAACATCAAAAATGAAATAGTTAACCAAAAGTTATATATACATACATACATACATAGATATATATATTTTGCTTATTTTTCCAACTTTATTTTTGGCTATTCTTGGTTTTAGGTAAACAAACAATTTTACCGCGTTCTCTTATCGTTTTAATTAGTTTTTCAGAGAGAAGAAGCGACTGGGGCACTTTTTCGGTATGCATATTTGCAATTATGAAATTGCATTACGAAAAATTTAATGTCTATATATGTATGTATGTATGTATGTGTGTATGTATTTTTAAAGTGCAACTCTTTACATTTAATTAAAAGTGAAGGGCGGCACCTGCTGCCTTTTGCATTTGGTCGGTTCTGTTTTCGACTTGTTTATCTTTTCCAAGGATTTCCTTGAGCCCTATTTTCCACCCACTCCCCTTCTATTTGCATGAATATTTATAGGAAATTTTTGCGCCAAATTAAATGCAACTTTTCGAAACGAAGGAGAAGAAAAAAAAAAAGAATAACGTAAAACGTTTTGGGGATTAAGCAAAATACCTTTTTCTTAGCTGAAAAATTTATTCCCCAACTCGGGAGGGATAGACAAAGATAGCTTCAGAGCGACATAGAGACAGGCTGATAAAAGTTTTCGGGGAAAGAAAACAAAAAAAAAACAGTCGAGAGGAAATAAAGTTTCTGTTTTTAAGCCTTTAGCTTTGGGATTTACGGCTAATAAATGATTTAAATTGGATTTTCAAATGGAATGCCAGGTGGCAACCAAAGAGAGCTTAAGATATCTAACAATAAGAGAGAGAGAGAGCGAGAGTTTCTGTGGGGTGAATATCTAATGAGAAAACAGGCATTTAATAATCTTCGATGGATAAAAAAAAGGCGATTTATTGAACCAATTCGCCTCATTGACAGAGACTTATGCTCTTACCATAATGATCCGCCATAGAATCCCTTCAAAGTGTCTTCTTCTACTTCGGTCAAATAGCATAACGGTATTCGAAGATCGTTCCCGCTATTGAAACTGTAATTGCATTTCCACTAAAGAATCCCACACAAACACTTGGACGCACACATTGAATCAATTTAATGGAAAGAGAACTCAAAAAACCTAAAAGTGAATTTGTTTCGACGTCAAAAAACCGTGCAAAAATCGTTCAATCTTTTTAAGTGAACAACCAGGCGAACAGCATTTGACAGCACAATGTTTATTCCAACTCACACGTACGCACAAACTCACACACACAACAAGTCTTAATTGCTGGGCCCGCATCTGTGTTTGTGTATAAGAAAAAGTATTTACGAGTGTGTGCGTGCGTTTTTGTCACGGTTCTTTGGCTCTCGCCTTGGCTATCTCTATCTCATTCTGTCTTGTATATTTTACATTACATAAAGGCTGAAAACAACAACAACTGATCATGCGGGCGTGTGAAAACAACACAGAGCACAGTGCGGAAGAGAACAGAGACGATGTCTCTCTTTTGCTGTTCGCCTGTTAGCAGCATGGATCACTTTATCGATTTTACGAAGAAGCGAAAAAAATGCGATCGATTGTGATCTCAAAATCGGAATATTTCACCTAGCCGTACGAAACAGACGACGAATCATTTTTATATACAAAACCATTTGCATGAGCATCATAAAGAGTAAGAAAAAAGAAATTGGCATTAAAAAAAATTGTACTGGAGATGCCGGGGATTGAACCCGGGGCCTCTCACATGCAAAGCGAGCGCTCTACCACTGAGCTACATCCCCATGTGTGTGATGATGGTCAAAATGCCTATACAAGCCAGAGGGTAGGGTGGGTAGAAAGTATTACGTTACTCACAACTCAGGTATGATATGTGAATAAGGTAATTAAAAAGGTTGGGTAGCTTAGAAGTACTCACTGTATTTTTAATTAAATTGTACTTGCCTTTTTTGTGGCTAAATAAATAAACTTAAATATTGTTAAGCATTGAGTTTGCTTTACTTTTTATAAATAAATTACATTTTTTAATTGTTTATTATTTGTTTCTTAAATATTTGCATTTAATATTTACCTTTTGTTTTGCCTGTCTTTCGTGCGCGCTCTTTGCATCCCTTTCTCGCTCAACCAAAATGCAATTTGAGCGCTCGCTCGTCACATGGGGATGTAGCTCAGTGGTAGAGCGCTCGCTTTGCATGTGAGAGGCCCCGGGTTCAATCCCCGGCATCTCCAGTACTATCTTTTTTTTAAAACTGTTTTTTTTTTTAGATTTTCTCGTTTTTAGTGCATTTTGAAAATGTTTGAAAGACATGCGAAAAGCAAAGCTGGAGCTGGACCTGGAGTTTGCTGCTGCTGCTGCTTGGGTTAGTTTGGCTTCACAGTTCAGTTTTTGGACTTGATTTATGCGCATCGAGGCGGCAATAATGAATTATTTATACCGATTTACGGCTGCCAGCCAGGTCTGCATGTCAATTGGCAAAAACACTAGACGATGAGAGTGGGATTTAGACTTGGACATATGTATGTACACATACGTATCTGTGTATGTGTGTGTTGACTTCTGGCAAGCATTTAAGCCAAAAGCCACAATGCAGTCAAGTGGTTAAAATGTGTACAGGAAATTTTCTTCAGGGCATAGAACGGGTGAGTCTCTATGTATGTGTGTGTGTGTGAATTGAGGTTTTGGTACTCCTTTCTCTAGTAAAGGAAATTGCCTGTTCTCACTTTTGCAACATTTGCCTAGTTGAAATTAAAATTAAATTTTGTATGAGCCGCAAGTTTCCCTTGGCTGCAACATTTTTGCCCATATTGTACAATGTACATACAAATATTGGACAGGCAATTGATTTTGTTGCGGTCGACTGCTGGGAAAGTCTTTAATTTTCCACACACACACACACTAATACATTGGCCATAGCATTGAATTTCATCAATTAGCAAAAAGGAAACCAAAATCAAAATCCCAAACCCATAGACACATATCACATAAATATAATTATGCTTAGTTCTTTATCCCTCCCTCCCTCTCTCTCTCTCTCATGCTCTCTCGCTCTCACTGAACATTTTCTAGCATATTGAAATTAATTACCACAAAACGACATCGACGTCTGTTCGTGTCAGTATCCTGTCTGTAGTATCCTATCTTTCTCTCCTATGGCTTTTGTCTGTTTCTGATTGTGTGTACATGTCTCAGTTTGTGTGTGTGTGTGTGTATGTGTGTATGTGCGTGTTTGTAATAAATATTTTATAACCCCTGATGGACTTGAAGGCATAATTTAAATAAAAGAAAATCCAAATCGAAATTGTCACACAAAATTTATGTAATTGCATAAACACCACAAGGATCCAATAGAGAGAGTTTACGTCCCCCTCACCACATCCACCCCCTATTTCACTCGGTCTGGCTAAATAATTGAGGCAACAAACTAAACAAATGACATAACCTCAATTTTGTGACGGGCGTGTCAAGTCGAAAGTGTGTTGCAAGATGATACTTCTGAGTGGGTGGTAAGTTTGCTAGGTTTTCGTCTAGGAGGGCACATTTCAGTGGATGCTTATTGCATTCACAGGAATTAAATTGCTTTGTCCAATACATAAATACATATAAATATGTATTTCAATTCTGCCTGCTTAATCAACATTCCATGTACGAAATTTATTTGAAATTATTTGAAACCCTCTGGAACAATTTTACTCTTACAATGATATTAAGTTCAAAGTTATAATTATTCATAATTATATACAATTATCAATTTATATTACATTTGAGCCTGGTTTTGGTTTATTATTAAAAAAAATGCCAAAATCAAGTTCGAATATTTTTAGTGTGCTTAGTGTGACATTCCAATTCAGAAGTCGAAGGGGAAATCTGATAATGACGAATATCGTCCTAATTTCTTTTTGTTGCTTTAAAATTCTGACCTCGAGTCGCCTTAATTTCTAACGTATGTATGTGAATAAGAGAAATACCTAAGAAGGATAAAGACGCCTTGTTCTTTAATTGAAAACCTTAAAAAAGTTTTCCCGATTTCTCAAAGAGTATATTGTCAGAAAAGAATAAATATTTAAATTAACATTAACATTATATTTAAATTAGGGATGTAATTTAGTAAGAAGATTGACTGTACTTTACAATCACATTATAAATAAATAAATAAAATTGGGGATGGATACGGGCTTATTTTTTAGATATGCCAAACATGTGAACTAAAAATGTTTCAAAATGTATGTGCATTGACTATATTAAAAAAAATTAGCCCAAATTCTTATTTAGAAAGAAAAGGTTATTCAAGTTTAAGGTTTTCTGTCTCCTTCGTTGAGATGTGGCAAATAGACGGAGGCCAAAAGTCTAGGACCGATTCGACACGTAAAATGCTCATTCTTGATTTTTAAAGCACTAATTGTAAGTGTTTGGGCCCATATCCTGTGCATACTTTCATGTCTAACAGCTTAAAATTGAACGTCGTAAATGTTTTTACATATGTAGATAGTTTTTCAACGCCATTTTCATCCTAATTGCCTAAATGGCTTACGAAGTATTATCGTTTGATAGATATTTTTTTTAAGCGAAGTCTTTTTATCTCAGCTTCCACTAGGACTTTTCATGATCGGAGAATATAAATCAATGTTAATCAATTGGGACTAGAATCTGGTAAATAAACCTCTGAAACTTTTCTTTTTGTCTAATGCGTAGTACATATGTTCGAAAGTGTAGCTTGTTTAAGTGTTTTTTCTATAACCATATTTCAAAATTTGTTTTTCAGCCTCACTTCAAGTCGCATATGATTTTTGTAAATTAAAACAGAAAACGAATTGCCAATTTGGTCTTAAAGATACATTTTGAAGGCATTTTGTATTAAGATTTAGAGGTAACTTCTGATTCTATGTATATAAAATATATCTTATCATTTTGGAAGGACCTTAACTTACAAAAATACTACAATTTATTGTTCTTTTGAACACTTTATTCATTGAACTAATAGTCAAGTAAATCAAAGTTTAGCATTCCAAACTTACCAGCAAGGCCAACTTGGATTGATTTTTTAACAACAATTTATTTTCTGTTTAGATATAAGCTTCTTATCCTTAAAATATCCATATTATTTATTTTTCTTTTCCACATATGCCTCATATCTTTCAAGTCCTTGAAATGATTTCAAATCCAGCTTAAACTATAACTAGTTTCTTGTTAAACACCAAATCACATGGCTAACTGACTATATCCTTTGCTAATGCAATAAAGCTCTCAATTATTATCGTTTTATCGTCTCAACACATTTCGATCCCCACACTAACAAAGTCATGACCCCTCCACGCACACACATACACACACACACACCCATACGCAATAACAGAGTCCATGCTCTATCCGTTTTGCCCCTTAAAACACTTATATGGCTTATCATAATCGTATGACCCTAAGGTTGAAAATCCTTGCCCCTGCTGGCGTACCCCTTATGGCAGCTGTTCTAATTACTGAACCACAAATGCGGACATTTGCAAGCATAGATAAGAAATTTTGAGGATATGAAAAGCTTACTCTTACCTTACCTTGCCATGTGACAAAGTCCGCCCTAAGACCCTCAACTTAATCACATTAAACGGACATTTAAAATTCTCTTTCTCATATCATCAATATCTTGAATTGTGTATATGTGCGTGTGTGTGTGTGTGTGGCGAGTTTGGGTGTTTGTGTGCGTGAGAGTTGGGAAAGTGAAAAACCATATTTCCGTTAAATACTCATAGTCAGTTGTAGAAAGATGTGAATTGAATGGGTTTGGAGAGAAATGGGTTCGCATGAGGTCCGAAAGGACATCTGCAACTGTCTCTCAGTATGTACATAATAAGTAGTAAGCGTGTGTGTGCGTGTGCGTGTGTATGTGTGTGTAAATTAATAATGCATTCGATATCGTAGCCATTTTGCATTCAAATTCAATTGTGCGTGCGTGCAAATTCAATTCCCCAAAGCCCACAAGCATAAAGTAAATTATATTGTGCAATATTTAAATTTCCAAACTATTTTATGAGCTCAAATCCACAAGGATAAGCAGGGGTAGAATTGGTAACGGCATCGTTAGCCTGCCCGGTACATCTGGCACTTAAAGCTAAGCGACCCATTAATAGGTTGAGGTTGAGTCCGCTGGTGACAATTGCAATTGCAAGTGTCAAAAAAGAAGCAACGGAGAGTAAACCAAACCAAACCAAACCAAACAAAAAAAAAGAAGAGAAACCCGAAGCCCATAGTCAACCCAACCCCATTGAAACCTCTAGCCGACACAATCACGTTTCAATTAACACACATGGTTGGGCTCGGATCTGCAACTCTTGCCCAGCTTGACCAGCTCGTCCAGCTTGCCGCCTTTTTGGTCATATTCATATGTAAAACACGCACGCAACGGTCCCACGCTAGAGAGACGGAGAGACACGGGGAGAGTGAAAAAGAGATGGAAGAGAGTACAGCACCCTGGACATCATAATTCCGGCCACAATTCCCAAACACCGCAAAAACAACAGCAGCAGCAGCAGCAGAAGCAGGAGCAGCAGTAGCAACAGAAGCATAGCCATTTTTGAATGGGATGGAATGGATGCTGGGAGTTTAGTCGACAACCATCCCGACATCCCCACATCTCCTCATCATGGAAAGGACATTCCCCGACATCGTCGAGTTCTATGGGGCGCATGAACTAATTACGTTAATATGCGACAACGTTTTCATAGGCGAAAAATGTTTGCTGCACTGCAGGATGTCCAAAAATGGGAGGAGTGAGGGAGAGAGGCAGCAGGCCATAGAACCTGTGAGTGCAAGAGCGAGAAGGAGTGCAGATTGTGGACACGAAGGACTGGAAGTCAGTGGAGGTCACTGCAATTGGATAACCGACAGAACTCACTGTGCAAATGAGTTGAAGTGAAATGTGAAGAAAGGCGCCAACAAAAATGGGACAAATGGACAGTTATGAGACCGAGGCAAAAAGGTAATTTTTAAAGCAGGCTAAATAGGACAATGAAATCTAAACTCTTCCTGCCTCTGAGGCAGTAAAAATAGATGATTACCATTTTCTATTGGGGCACTCAATTTTGAAATAATTTGAATATTGATAAATCCTTTTAGAATCCTATTCTTGATTATATAAAACATGGAAAAAATTAATTATAAAAATACTTATAAAGGTTTTTTCTCGTAATCCTGGATTGAACAAAAACAACGCCATTACCAATTTACTTATTTGGAGTTAAACAAGTTTTTCCTTTTAAGCTTGTTCTTTTATATTAAAGACTAATTGAATTTTTATAAAACAAATATATACGATAGCACAATGTTAAGTGAAATAAATGAATGATTTAGTTCAGGATAGGTACAAAGTCTTGATAGGTCGATGACACAATCTCTTCTGAATCGTGACCGTGTCGTGTAGTATATAAAGTTCCTTGATATTACTCTAACATTTTCAAATACTATTAACGGAAATTGCATTGGGTTCTGTTCCTTTTTTTTAAACTAGGTCCTTAGCAGGTCCCCTTTATTTGAGTTAAAGCATCTTGTAGCCAATAAACTGAGCTGTGAAAGTCTTCAGTTTTGTTAACCTCATCTCTCAGTTGAGTTAACACAATAGTGTAGGCCAATTTTAACAAATTTGAAGCAATGATGCACAAGCTAATCCGATTACTTGGCCAATTAAAGCAAGGGGTGTTATTGTAGAACTGATTTTAAGAATATTTCATATGCATTCCTATAGCGAATCCTGTTCAAAATTTTTGCAGCAATCTCTATCTCACTAAGAACCCTAATCCCATACTCATTTGGCAGCACACACACACATACACACACACACATACACAGATATACAGAGGACACAACTGAGCAGAGCCATTATGTCGGGTAGCTGGCTCTTCCCTTACATTTCAGCAGTTACAAGTGACTGTACATCAACTGTCAGTGGAGTACAATTTTGGACGAAGCTTCATGCCAAGCCCTCGGGCAGGAGAAATTGCAACTGTTTGGACGCTTGGCTATTAAGAATGCCAACACACACACACACACACACATATACAGAGAACAAGAGGGACGTGTGCTTGAATTCCGTACGTGTTGAACGTCGGTTATCATATCAGGTGTACTACAAGCTAAGCCCCAACAGCATTAACCCAACCCAAAAACCAATCCATAGCACAACCCCCCAGAACAACTACCACCCCTTCCTCCCCGCACAGTGCTTTTGCATTCATAAATAAGACATTCAACGAGGCAACATTCAACGTGGGACACAAGCTAGCCACATCCCGTTGCACGTTTACCCTGTTGTTCGTGTCTGTCTCTGTCCATCTTGTGGACTCTCCAGGTTACAACCTGCAACCTGCCCATCATCGGGCTAACCAGGAGCCAAAAACCCACATTCGATCATTCACACACGTACAACACTTATAGAGTTGCCTTCTCCTCCCAGTCCCTTAGGTGAACGGGACAAACGTTGGTGGTTGCAGGTACGCATAGTCCTCATCCTCATCCCCATCCCCATCCCCAACTTCCAGCTCTTCCTTTTTACTCCTGTAGCTGTTGCTGTTGCTGACAGCGCTTGCTGTCATTCATTCATTAATGCATTTTCCTGATTTTCACTCATTTAACTCTATAGATTTTTCATTTTGCCTATTACGTGGCAGGCGGTAGGTATGTCCAGTAGGTAGCTAAAACACAGGAGCACCGAGAGAGAGACGAGAGATGCCCTGGATGGCATTTGCTTGCCATAGACCCGGTCCGGGCTTGGCTTCAAGCTATGCTTCATTTACTTTGTTGTCAGTGGCCATTAGTTTTGACGCACTTTGGGGCTAGATTCTGGCTGGTTGGTAGGGTCGGTAAGGTCGGTCACTCATTGATGGCAAGTGGGTGGAAGTTTCGATAGATACCAGTTGGCCCATTGCCAAAGGCAATAGTATTGTGTCTTTCAAAGTGTTCTCGTGCGGGTGTGTGTGCGTAGGTTAGCTATAATGGAGTTGCAATGTATCAAGTGTACATGGAACTCCTTTTCAATAGATGAAAAAACAACACAAAATCTTTCGACTAGTTTAGACCAACGTAATTATTTCTACGATTGTTAATCTTGGAACTATTGATAACATCGATTTGCTACTTTTGGGTTAGTCGAGTTAAAGAAAACTGATAACTGATAACAGTTATATCTTTGCCATACAGTTAATGCTAGTGATTTCATAAAGGGACTTTTTATATATTCCTACTTGTTATAAAGCAGACTCTATCTTCTACTTGTATTGTCTTTATTGACAGAAGGAATTGTGCATTCATTATCGATAAATCAAATAATATATAAATTTAAAAATTATATTAATATTATTAACCTTATTGAAGGTTAATAATCATTCTGCAGTCCTAGAGTGCTTTGGAAGGCATAAGAGTCTCCAACTTTGGATTCCAATCTCTTTTTGACCTGTTATATATCAATTCAGTAGATAACATTTTAAGAATACTTCATATTTTCGAGTGAAATATATTTAATATATGCAGTCCTCGGTGGATGAGTTGTCTAAGTGGCCAAGTCATTCAGTCAACTGAACAACAAAGATCCGTGTTCGAATCCCGGGCTAGTGTATGGATGTAGTTTTCGTCTAAGCCGAAGGCCTTAGTTGCCAGTGCTTGTAAAACATAGTTAGGTTGATAATTTACAACTATATCCTACACATTAATAATAATAATAATAATAATATTTAATATGATCCTTATAAACAGTATGATAAAACTATAAAAATTGTTTAACATTTATACATTATTATTAAGGTCAAGAAAATAAATACTATATGGTCGAAATTGAGAGGTCATCCCTAAGTACTCGTGTAGAGGCAAAATACCTTTTTTTTAGAGCTTTATGTAAAATAGAGTATACTCGGATAGAATTGAATAGAGTGAGTGACAGACGCACAATGAGTGAGTGTGTATGAGTATTAGTATATTTTGGTACTCATACAAAGCAAATTGAATGACACTGAGTACTGACTGAGTACTCAGTAAAACGGAGTGACAAATTTGACACATCTAAAAACATTCGAGTTATTCAAGTATCAGGGTACATATTTTGTGTATTTATTTTCTTTGCATCGTTGAAACACAGCAGTCGCAAAAATGGAAGGAGGACAAACTATCCAAAGTGAGAAAGTATGTAATTTAAAGCGTATTTTGTTGTTTTTGTTTTCGTTTGTTTTGTTATTGCTGTAGTCAAATATTGCATATAATGCTGTGTCGGCACCTGTCATTTGGATACATTCGAAACATACTCACTTATACTCTCTGTTTTAACATTGTGCGGCCGAGTATAAAGCAAGCCTATCCACTCACTCATACTTATTCCGTTTCGCACTCATATTTACTCAACTCAATTTAAGAGTTGTATATCCGAATGTCACTTTTTTGACATTCATGCAGATGTCTATTAGACACGCCTTGAAAATTACTGATCCAATTTTTATTTTAATCTTGGCTTTATGCCAAATGGTGACCAAAGCTTCAGCCAAAAAGAACTTGGTATTTAACATTTCTTGCTCAACTTACATAGTTGTATTTTATGCCATTTTTCAATACTAAATCAAATTGGCGACATTTTTTAAATGTGTCAGACAAGAGAGTACATTTTTTTCCTCATTGAATAAGATATTTTTCGTTATTATATTTTTCTATTCTAGGATCTATTCCGCACATCTCTCAAATCGATTCTTCATATAAAAATCTATTAAATTGTGTTTTTTGTTTTCGACATATGTAAAAGAATACATAAATTATAAACATATTTTGCTTAGAAATGTTCTAAATTTATCTTGATCTTTTTTCTAGACAATCTTTCGTTTTTTTTTTTCAAACCTAAAAATCTATTCCTGTTTTTGCAATCAAAATTGCAGTCCCAATATAAAATTATATGGCGAAACTGTCCCAATCCATGTGGATGACATGGAAAATTGTAGTTCTTCGAAGACATTTCCAAATTGATTCAATGTTTTCATGTTTTTGAGGCAAAGTTTAAATATTATAAATACCAATCGAATCGCCCTAAAGTTTGTTTTCAATTTGTGATACACTTTCTTTCAATTGGAATTGAAGTGAAATTGAACAAATAGTGAAAAGGAGTCTCATTGAAAGCACCTAGCACCTTAATATACCTTCAGCAATCACCTTTTTCTCTTTCATTTTATACTTTCTTTTGACTCCTTGTTTGGTTGTTTTTTGGGTTTTTTTTTGTTCGGTGTGCTATCTCAAGTGACGAGTTTTTGCACAAACACTGAAAGAGACGACACTTCTTTAGCTTCAGCTTGAGCTGCGTTTTATCTACGACTCGATTTTCCAAGCGTTTAAGCAACAATAACAAAAACAAAAACGAAAACAAAAACATCAACAACAAGCTGGGCAGGAGGAAAAGGCAAGTAAACAAAAGTCAGACTCGTCTGTTTTCCAGTTTCTCAGGTTCTCTTCAAGGCTCCCGATTCTCTATGTCCACATTAAATGACGCTCGAGGGCAACAGCTACAAGGACTCGTCTCCCCTTTCCCCATCTTCCGACGTCCGTTTCAGCCCCTCATCTTGGTCTCAGCTCAGCTCAAAAGTCAAAAGGCTATGGGACAGCGACTTGCGACTAAAACTGACTTTGGCTTTTCAGGTATAATTAATCTTGTTTAGCTCTGGTTGTTGTTATTGTTGCTGCTGTTGCTGTTGCTGCTGCTGCTGCCTGTCACCCTCTGGGTGTCCAGTGTGTTTGTTTGTATTTTTCGGCAGCTCCTTGAAAGTAATCCTACTGTCCTCCCACTGGTTTCGTTCCCTCTCCATCTCCCCTTCACGCCCACTTGCTATCGTAATGTATTTAGAACGAGTTTAATTTGCTAGCCAGCACAATTTTTCTCGTCCTCTTCACTCCCATTCTGCATTACTCTTCCATTTCGGGCTTTCTCTTTCTCTCGGTGAGTGCCCTGGGCCAGGTTAACTATTAATTTTCGGGCCCCTGAGCAAGATTAACGAGTGCATGATTGCCTCAAATTGTCCTGCCATCAGACTGAGCGCATGGCCGATCCCGTCTACAGTTAATAGTGGAAATTCATAGCATACTTGAAGGCGTGGAAATTTTTTCTACCCCCCCGTCGACTTCTCTTACCATTCTCTTTCTCGCATGCTGTGTCTACTTAATTTTTTTGTTGTTTGTAGCTTATTTTAGTGCAATTTTTGTCGCCATTTTTATACTCTTGCCAATGTGGGCATATTAGTTTTATGATTTGATTTGAATATTTCAGTGGCGTTTCTTGGGGTCTTTCTCTAAAAATTTTGAAATTTTGACATCTCAGGTCTAGTTTTTTTCTACTATTTTATTTAAGAATATACCATATTTTGACATATTTGTCATGTTGCTTAATCATAGGCGGTCTGGGGCTACAAAATGGGGAACTTTACTCCTTGAAGTATGGACCATGGACTGGAAAAGTATTCATTGTTTTCAACAAATTTAAATATTTTTAATCCCTTGAAACTAACTAAGTGTAAGCAATGTTCGCTTGTAGCATTATATTTTATCCATAGGACCTTTTAAAAATTTCTTGATTTGTGTTAAACAGCGAATTTAATATTCTATATTTCGAGGATCAAAGTTCCTCCATTTGTATTGTCGCTGATTTTCAATTTTTTACAGTTAATAGGTACTCAAATCTGAACTTTTGACAGCCAAATGTTATAGTGGTGCTTTTGAAAAACCCAAGATCTTTATCTACGTATGATAAATACAAAATACAAGTTAAGTACCAAGTTTCATTAACATTAATCGTTCTTAAACTGACAACGAATGATGGACTGTTAAAAAAGAACACGTGTATATCAATTCGACTATAATCATTAGAAACATTCTATAAATACAAATGTACATATTTCTATGTAAGTATGTCCAAATCATCTACTTCTCAGCCCGTAATCGTAATATTTTTATTAAATCAACGAATTCAAGAATACATTATTTATTTTAAGGTAAGTTCGATGATTTAAAAGCCATCTAAACGTTTAAATTCTTATGAAGTTTATGTGAATTTTGATTACCTAATTCCCCAAATGATCTTATTCATTTGAATGATTTGATATTACTATAACAATATTACACATTTCATTAGTAAAAGAATACTTTTAAATATCGGAAATCACAATTCAAGTATTTAAGTTGCCTTACGGACACTTAAAATTGAGTCTTCTGTTTGGCAAAATGTTCTTATTTGTTTCGACAAATCTGTAAACATTTCTTCGAATGAAAGGGTATAGAAAAGTGCCTTTTTGGTTTAGGCTACTTTGAATGTTTTTACTTTTGACCCCGAGAGTTCTTGTCTCGGGGTTTCTTTTTTTTCTTCGGATGGGGGTTGCCTAAAATGGTAATTAATTTTGCTGCTGCATGTCACAGCTGCTTTTGTTGCTGCTGCGCTTAACTTTAATTTATTTTTGTTTGCAATTGCAATTAAGGTTTTTTTGCACTTTAGTTTTCTTTTTTTTACATTTGATGGCCAGATAAGCAAAGGAATGGAAAAAAATGTACTTATAATTGAAAATGTATTGCTTTTGCCTTGCTCTTTTGTGTTCTAATTGCGAAATTGCAACTTCTTCTAATTCATTGAACTCAAATGGTTGGACGAGTAACCTTTCATTTTGCCACACATTTTCGACTTTTATCTTCATTCTTTCTGCCCTGAGCTTTTTTTCAACAATTTTCTCATGCTGTTAAGTAAAATGTTTTCATTGTATTTGAAATTTGCTGCCACAACGAGGCAAATGTAGCTAGAAAGTTGTGGGCGAGAAAGGCGGAGCAGAGAGAGGTTAAAGGATAAAAGACAAGGAAAGTCGAAGCGAGGATTTTCTCTCTCTTGTTTGTTATGGCAACAAAGCCTGAATGTGTTTTTGTGCAGTTGACACCTGCAAATGCAAACACACATACACATACACATTGCACACATATTGCTGCAAGCAGATTGCTAGAAATTTGTTGCACCATCTGCTTTATCTGGGTGTCTGTCTGTGTGTGTGTGTGTGTGATAGTGACAGGCTTCTGTTTGGAGTTTTTTTTTTGCAGAAGAATTTGAGACTAAAAATAGGGAAATCATGTTTTCAATTTACCAGAAACATGAGAAAGTTGGAACAAATGTTGTTGTTTATATATTTTGTATATTTGACTTCAGTTTCAAGGACCCCACGGCTAGAGGTCATATGCATACATTTATGGTCATTGCTTGTTAGGTGACCCAGCAAATGTTTCAATTTGCTAGAAATTGTGAAACCTTTTTGCATCTCTCTATCAGTTTTTTTTTGGTTTTTTGTTTTTTGGCTGTCTCTGCATTTGCATTAAGTACCACTTAACAAGGAATTTCAATATTTTATGCAAAATACTACTCCGTACTCAGTATTCCGTACTCCGCTCAAGACCAATCTTTATGCAATCCTTCTGTCTGTTTTCTGTCTGGTGGGTTACGACGGGGGAGGGGGAAATGGAAAGTTTCAATAACTCCAAGCGTCATGGCTGAAAAGCCCATGAATCACTTTTGGTGTCAACCTCCTGTGGCTTGCGATTGACTGTCAACGAGATTTGCATCAGTATCGCATCCTTGACTTTCTCTCACCTCCAGTCCCCATTCCCTGTCTTCATCCACCCTTCCCCACATCACACACATATAGCTTACATGTGAAGTTTTTTTTTTTTCGGTGGAGTTTTCACATGAATGACTAACGACTTGTAAAGACACACGTGCGAGTGCGAGTGTGCGAGTGTGTGTGTGTGTCTGCGGGAGTGTATATGTCACACAAAAAGATGAAATATCAATCAAAATATACAATTTCAAGCTGCAATAATTCTTCATAACCCTTAAAGACCTAGACAAATGGAACATTTCAAAAAACCATTTTCGTTTGAATTTCTTTTCGCTGATTCAATGATTATCAATTCCAAAGCACTAAATCAATCAGTAAAATGAAAGAAGAAAACGAAGAATTTTCCTCTCTGACCTTTTGACTCCTTTTTTAACTGCGATTCCATTGTGCATTTTGTGCATTTCGACGATTACCTAATGCAGCGTTGCATAATTTTTCAGCGAAAAATCAAATATTTAAACGCACAAAAATCTTTTGTGCACAAAATCAAATAGTTTTTTTCTTTGTCTGTCCCGCCCCCTCCTACCCCCGCCCCTCCTACCCCCTTCGTTGCACCTAGTTGAATGAGTTTAGTTTTTCCTCTGGTCTAGTTCTCGTCTGAGGGCAAACAAACTTTTTTGCCAGAGCGTCAGTTAATTTAGTCAATTCAGTACCACTATCCTTTCTACAGTGACTCCGTCTTCTCTCTCACTCTCTCTTTCTCTTTTTCCCTCTCCCTCTCTTTTTTCACTCACCTGTACTATTACCTGGCAACTTGCACTTCGCATTTGCATTACGTTTCATTTCATTTAGTTTCGTTGGCCGCAAAAAAAAAGAAGTATGCTGAAATTTTTATGAGGCGTCCGCGTGCGAAAATCAACAGAAAATTTACTTAACTTTCAACTGTATGTGGTGGAGGGAGGGAAGCATTGCGGGGGTGAGTGTAGGAAAGGCTGATTAAAATATCATCATCATCAGCATAGAAAAGAAAGTCAAATTTTGCTGCCAGTTGACTATTTAGAGATACCCTACAATTTGAGCTAGATTTTCCACCTTAAAGTATGCAATAAGCTGTAACGTTTTCTTTTTTGGCAAATTATTGTGAATTAAAAATAATCAATGAAGCTAACATTCATTATAGACAATTTTCAAGGCAAATGAAGTTATATATTTTTTTGACAACAGAGAATAATTTTCTAGCGCATAGAATACTTTAAGAAGCAAGGGAGAAATTTTAAAAGTATTTTCTCTAAGACTCCCTATAAGTAACTCAACTTTTTGATTCCGGAACTAGAACAAGGCATTAGCACAATATGCATTTGAATTTAAAAGTAATTTTGATTTGACTTTTTATAATCAGATGATAAGTTTCAATATTTCAGATAATATATAAAAGATTTTTCTCATCGCTTTATTTCGAAAGTACACAACAAAAGTCCAAACTATTTTTGGACCCACATCACACAAGTAATCACTTTGGTTGGCTTCGGCTAAAGGAGAATCAAAAATATTCTTATGTGAAAAGAAGTTAATTCTATTCTAATTGAAAAATTGTTGGTAATGGACTTATAAGCAATACAAAAAATAAAAGTTTGACAACAAAAAAATAGTTTTTTAAGTAAAATATTTGCCTCTTTATAGCATGATTAATAATTTTCTTCAAAAAAAAAGAGATTTCGATAAAAGTAAAGATTTTACAAAATTAAATATTGCACGATCTATTTATATCACTAGGACCTACCTAGGAATTTAGCCAAAATCAAGAAGAAGAAGATTGTAGGACAACACCAGACCAGTATTCTATAGTCCAGAGGGGTATCCTAGAAGAACTGAATCTTGGAGTACACGGTTTCGCTTCACAAATTAAAGCTTATTTTTCTTATTTATCGAATATGAAAAAATATTATTCGTTATTCACAATCGTTTCCATTATCCCCGACGGAACTACCTTTTGGTATTGCTTCATGGGGGGAAACTCTAACTACGTCGGGGTTCGAACTCGAGAACTGAACAAAAATGTTATTCAATTTGAATTGAATCGACGACTATTAGAGGGTTAGGTGAAAAAAATCTATATTGTCAGGTAATTACTAACAATTGCAGCCCTGAATTAGCAAAAATACAAGGACATTAGTTGATTGAAATACAAATGATTACAGTATGTCTAACTTGAATATATTCAAGCTAACTTGAATATACTTGAATATACACACAAGCATTGCTTTGATCATTTTATTTAATGCAAGTTGATAGAATTTATTGTAAGTAAATTAATCAAACATTTGGAACTGGATTATCAATACTTTTAATATTTCACTTATTACAATACTCTACTCACTGTAGAGATAAAATATATAATAAGGATCAAGAATGTATATTATATATGTATATTGTATATACTTTAATATATATACAATATAACCATTCTAACCATGAAAAACATATTTTCTATAACCAAGACCGCATAGGTACGCTCTATCTTTTTTCTTTTTATACAATTTTATACAATCTGAATTTAGATATAGGTATTTCTGCTACAATAGATATCCCAAGGATCTTTATATGCTCTCTTAACTCCATTTGGCTACAGGGTATAAATAAAAGTGGAGAAAAGGGTAAGGGAAGATTGCGTGGCTCAAAGAAATTTGCATTTCTCCATTGCACACGTTATATATTTAATGACTTGAAATGCATTTTTTGTGTGCGTGAAGGAGGATTTTTTTTTGTTTTTTTTATGGTCCTGGTAATTATTTTACTGCTGCCTACATGGAAATTCACTCAGACGTTATGAGTCACCATCTGACAAACATATCCTTGGGGCTGGTTTGAACTTTAATTTTCATGGCAATTAATTCGACAAGCTGCTCGAAAGCCATCTTAAAGTTCTATCTAAACCAAGGTGCATTGGTCCCCTTCCTCCCTCTAGTCCTGCTAGATTCCCCAAAGGAGTTGCAAAATAAATTGCTTTAGAAATTTCAGGCACTAAATCAGTGCAATTTTCATATCGTAAAACATTATTCACAGATTCCTCGTTTGTTGTTGTTTGTTGCTGTTTGTTTTTGTTTTCTTTATTTGCAATGCATTGCATTTTCCGTTCTATTTAGTATACGTTACCAATTTTTGTATGTCTCTTTTTTTGTGTTTTTGGCCTGTTCAGACTGCAGATGGTGGTGGTTTGTTGGGGGGTTAGGAGGGGTAACGTCGTCGTCTCTTGCTAAGCAAACTTTATGTCCACCTTTTCCACAAAACTGCAAACTGCACAAAGTGGCCATATTTCTAGTTGGGGAGTAACAAAAAATGCAAATTTATGGTTAGACAAAGTTGTGTAGACATTGCAAAAAGGTGCCAGCAATTATACGGCAAAAGGAACGAAGGAGACTGAGAGCAGGTAGCATGAAGAAGGAGCAGGACGACGATGGGTATTGGGTACTTGGTACCAGGTGAAAGGTCAAAAGGGGCAAATTAAAGTTTGCTTTTAGTATTAAAAGTAAAAGTTCTCGTTCAATTTTTTCTCAACTAACGCTGAAGGGGAATTGAGTATAATATTGTGAGGAGACAATGACATTTAAAAATGTTGTGAATTTAATTTAGAGAGTAAAGTTATCCTCAGAAACAGCTAAACTATAACTATAAACTATTATATATATACTTCTATAATTATAGAACTTTCAAAAAAATTGCTTTATATAGAAATGAAATATAGTCTTATGAAATATAAATTAGTATTAAAATTATACTTGTATTAAATTTATTGTACTGAGAGCATTATTATCTAGTAAAGTAAATTTTATAGTATATGTTAACTGTGTTAGTATAAATTTTGTTCACTAATGTGTAATGCATAGAAGGAAGCATCTACGACCACATAAGTCAAGGTCCTTCTGGAACGAGGCGAATTCCTCTTTGACTGTCCCTCTGGTTTTAAATTTGATTGAATTTTTGTTTTACTTTTATATCTATAATAGCCCCTTGCATATTTCTATCCAGTTCTTGAATATCACAATTTAAGTGAATGTTTTCGCTTTTTTAACTGTTTGTATTAGACAAAAGTATACCCGAACCCTCGCTTAACACGACTTATTTTAATTGTGACTTGTTCTTACATGATTTTAACAACCTTTAAAGTAAATTTTACCCCGATATTCAAATGGTTTTGTCTTTTGTTAACTGTTTTATTTTTCACTCTGCAATCCTTGCTCATTAAATGGCACATAGTGAACTCTATGGCTGTTCATTTAATTCCTGGTAAATGATCCATCACATGCTAAATTTGTTAGAAGCTCTATGCGAGATCTGTGTTCAATTCTACGTCACATAACATGTACTTGCTGGTAATAAAATATGTAAAATTAAGCGCCTTAAAAACAGCTTGAAAACGACTGTACAAAAACAATGAAAGTCGAGCAATGAAAAGTTTTCTGTAGCCTCTGTAAAAGTCTTGGAACAAAATCGTATATGATTTATCTCCTTTGACACGGATTCGCTTAACACGTAAACGTGTTTCCCCGGTGATAAGCGATGGCTAGGTGTGTTTATATATATAGATAACAGTAAAAGTTATTTAAAAGCGCAATAGTAATCAATTAATTAAAATTTGCCTTAGGCTGATGTCAACAACAATATAAAAATCTCTTTATGAATTATTGAATTGCTTTGCTGCTTTCCTTTTGGCAGCGCTGCCGTCACCCACAATGTAGTTAATAAACATACATACTTACAAACATATATGTATATGTGCTGCATGTATGCATATAATATAGGTTATATACAATTATATGTACATGTATGCATAGGAGGGTGTACATTTTTTTTCCTTTGTGCTCACATGTGTCAGAAGGAGAAGAAAGATATTTTAATAAACGCAAATGGGTTACCTTTTTTGTTGTATTTTTTTTGGTATTTTTCAATGAAGTTTTTAAAACAAATCACATGTGTCTTAATACTTAATACTTAAAATACTTAAAAATAAATTAATTTTAATCACTCTAAGCGCAGTAGCTGTAGTTTTTTTTAGAAAAAAGTATCATTTGAAAGTCAGGATCAAAATTTTTATTCAGATTACTTTCAAGACTGTGAGTTTCTATATTGGAATGAAAACTTTTTAATAACAATACAACTTTGTACTTTATACAACTTTGTGTTATAAAAAAACATATGTTCCACATTATAAAATATTTCAAACAACGATTTGAAAAATATTTCTAATTCAACGATTGGAAAAATAATTTTAATTTCATAATTCTCAAAAAGTTTGTCTATCATGTTTCTCTTTGGTCCCAGGGGAAATTATTAAATAAAAGTTTGACTTTAGTTTGAAATGGATAAATAGTGAAAAGAAAAATGTAATAATCTCTTTAAAAGTTAAATGGAATAAGGTAGTCCCTAGAGACGCATCAATGTAATCCATATCCAGGTAAAAATGCCTTCTTCAAATGTCCGGTTGTAGCAGCAGTTAAAAGCTTACAATTAGACGAGCACATTCATGCTTCTTTTAAAGGGTCGGGAAGTATATATATGTATATACATACATCATACATACATCATAGATACATCATACATACATATATACATCATACGTATCTCATACATACATCATACACACATATGCCATACATAATACATCATATATCGGAGTATATGCGTGATCAGGGAAGTTGTTCAAAGGAAAATTTCTGCCATCTATGTACATATATCTATATAGAAACTGTTGAAAATGTCATATGTTTCTGTTTGCAGCCCTGTATTATTTGTTACCCTTGGTTATATCGATTGTACTAAGCTTGTAAGTTATCAATGTAACTATGTAGTGCTTTTTCTTCCCTTTACGCCTTTGAAAGTGTATGGACACTAAATAAGGATAAACTTTTAATTTAACGCAATCCAATCGATCCTCAACAGAAGCGTATTTTTTAATGCTATTCAAAGGCATTGATTGATTTGAAAACAATAGTAAGCAAATTTTAAAATCAATGCTTACCTTTAGTCAAAGAATGAAAAATAGAATAAAAAACAAATTCTGTGTAATTCGTTTTCCAAATTAAAATTAACTGCATCAATAGACTTACTTGCACAGCCAAGTAAGTAAGTTAGATCTTACATAAGTCATTAAAAATAAGTTTCTGTACAGGAAATATAGTACTTAAAGTATTTTGTGATTTAAAATAATCCTAATTTCAGTTATGCCAACTAATGCAGCCTTCTATATTCAAGAGCAAAGAA
The DNA here is from genome assembly GCF_018902025.1 of Drosophila willistoni. Lineage (NCBI taxonomy): Eukaryota > Metazoa > Arthropoda > Insecta > Diptera > Drosophilidae > Drosophila > Drosophila willistoni. The sequence goes on along the minus strand of NW_025814049.1, from coordinate 3,761,129 downwards.
AACGGTTAAGTAGTAGTTAATATTAAATAAACTATATTAATTATAGTTTATTAAGTTTCAATCTAATGAAATCCAATCGAATTAATTGATGTGATTATGTTTTTAAATCACCTTTAGGCCAAATGTAAGCCATAAAACGTAAGACTTGGCCATTATTTTAGAAAGAGAGAGAGAGAGAGAGAGAGAAAGAGAGAGGGAAAACTAAACTGGGTTTGAAAGGCAAAGAACAATGGATTTATTATACATACATAGGTAAACCTTGGAGCACTTATTAAGCAAAGTGGTTATTTGTTTAGCTTAATCTTACATCCCCCCACCATATACCTTGTCCTCATTTCAGTTCATCCCACCTTGCCTTCAACTATTTGCTCAATCAAAAAGTTATAAAAGCCAAAACGAAACTTTTAGCCTCCATTGTGTGTGTGTGTGGGTGGGATAGATGGCTGATGGGGTCCAGACTAGGGACAACATTTCAATTAGGATTTTTCTGCTGATCAATAGAGAAAGAAAGAAAGAAAGTTGAAAGCCACACAAAAAAAAAACTGCAGCCGTTGGCTAAAAAATCCCCAAACCAAAAAACAAAAAACTTCAATTTATGCCAAGGTGGAATCTACTTACCTTTTACCTGCTGCTCCTTGTGCAGTTGCTGCTCTAATTTGTCGTTGTTATGCAAGACCAGACCAGGTAAGGCATTCATTTTGCCTCACCTTCTGCCAGACTTTGTCTACATAATTTACGCACGCACATTTGTCGTCCCATCTTCCCCATCTTAAGATTTTCATCCTTCATCCCTCCACATCCGTTTCCGCTTAAGTCAAGCACCTTACTGACTCACCTTGCAACCACTCTACGTCGTAGCCCCTCGACCCGCTCTCCGCTCCTGGCATAAGTTAATGCGTCTTTATAGGCAATAAAATTTAAGTTTCTTGACTGCCTTGTGCCCGCTTGTTAAATTTTTCATGAGGCTCCATTCCATTCTCAATTCTATCCTGGGCCACCCCTCTATAAGTTTTTTATCCCAAAAGAAAGTTTTCCTAAAAACTTAACAAAATTTAGTAGTGAATTGAACGTTGGAGGAACGTGAAGTGGGGTCAGGTTTTTTGGGGTTTGTCTCCCATGGTTACACGACTGCTGGCCATTGGCCCCTGAAGTTGTTGTTCTTGTTAATTCAAGCGTTTGGTTAGTGCACAAATTAAGTTTGTGGTCTTGACTTCGGCTACTTGGGCGCACCCAATCCACTTCTCCGCTTTTTTATTTTCGCAAGCACTTTCCGAGCGGAGCGTGGGGTACGGATGCTGAAACATAATTACTAGTTAATTTTTCTGTATAAAGTTATCTATCCTCCACCCACACCGACCACTAAAATAGAGGAGCAAAATTAAGTTAAGATATGATAGAGATTATGGGATAAAAGATTGTTTGTAACTTTTTCTATTAATAGAGGAAAATGGAATGGAAAATGGTTTTATAAATTTGCTTTCAGCTTAGAGACATTTTGAACTAATGATTAATGATCAGATATTGTTGTTTATGTAATCTATATTTATTTTCTTTTAACCTTCTTCTATGATTGTGATTTGATGTTAATATGTTTTAAAAGTCAGTTTTGAAAATAGTAAACTCTTGTATACTATAGACGGATGCACCCAATGAAGCTGACGAACTAACAATAAGATGGCAATGTAAGTACACTCATGTAATTCTCTAACGAATATTCGAATAAATTTATAAAAAGCTGCAAATGTGAGCTTATTGGAGAATAAAGTTTTCTGATTTTTTTTCATTTCAATTCATTAGATGCTTGATTATTATACTTATCCTAAAGATTGCTATATATATTTCAGAACCTAGACTTACTATATGTCTTTTCATTTTGTGATATCTTTGAGAAACCAACGTTTAAATTTTTTTTAGGTGTAATTGTATTTCACCTAAACTCCTAGTAGTCAAAGTTCAAAATTTCATATATTTTTGTTACAAATTTCATAAATATTTCGTTTATTTTTTCACTTAATTCTTTAACTTTTACGGTGTTTCTTTATTATGTCATATACAATAAAAGGCAGGCCAATTTTCGTTTCCGATTCTAAATGATTTCGTCGGAATCAAATTTGAGAGATGTTCTTAATGTCACATTCGAACCGCTTAGTTTATAGTTAGTTTAAGGGTGTTAAAAGGCAAAGTTGCTTTTCACTTTGTGATCTTAGAGTATGTTTTGTCATAAGTTTTCCATATTTTCGATTAGTCTTTTTAAATGAATTCTCTCTCCATTATCCCAAGAGAGTTTTTTTATGTTTGACTTCTCTACAGTCAATGAGCTGGTTGTCTTGCTTAGATTATGAAGAAAAAACACACTTAAAATAGTAAAAAATTCAGAGATATAATTATATCCTTAGGCCAATCGCTCTCATATTCTTGATATTTCAAATAATTGTAGCATACATTTCGGCGCCGTTGGGCAGTATCTGTTAACGAAAAGCAAACAGAATCTAACATAACACCTACAACTAACTAACTATATATACATTTTATAATGATTGTTAATTCCCCCCTAAGGACATTTATTGACACGTAAATTGTTCGTCAACAACAACAACAACTAAATCCAACGAGAATGGGCGACCCTTTTCTATAGCCAGGTCATATGGTTAATGCCTTCCAGGTGGTTTCTGTGGGTGTGTGTGTGTGGGTGTGGGTGTTCGACGTGTTGTGTAAATATTTTGTTTGACACTATTAAATTTTACTAAAAACAAATGGTTTGCCAGGACTCTCACTCTTAGTCCTTCGCTCTCTCTCTCTCTAGGTTATTCTTTCTGTGTGTGTGTGCTATGGCAATTTTTAATTAACGTGATTAAATTAATTTAATGAGCTCCGACTCCCTGGCAAATGCTCTGTATCTCTCTCTCTCTCACACTCTCTGGCTATCGCTTGAGTTTTTAAACTCACTTTAAGCGACAATTAAATTTTCATGTGCAAGGACAACAAGAAAGACACAACGTCAGGGACAACGAGGAGACGTAAACATAAACGCTACGTTACGTGTAATGTATAACGTGAAATGATTTTTACGACGACCGACAACCGCACCACATGTCTCATCAACGTCAGGCTAACGCCAAGCCACGCCACGCCATTCCAACCCATTCCTCGTCCCAGCAAGACCCTTTCTTCCTACCCCTCCTTTAGCATTTAACCCACTGCCTGTTGAGAAGGAGATGGACAAGGAGACGGAGCACAGCAGCATTATCATTAACAACATCATGTGAAAGTGCCTGTCGTAACTCCGCCTCCGGGTTGATGCACGAATCCGGAGAAGAGTGCTGGAAGGTGTACACACACATACATTGTCAATTGGTGCGTGACAACAGCAGCAGCAGCAGCAACATCAGCAGCGGCATCCTGCAGAAGAGATGCCCAGACTAGCAGCAGCATCGAAGGCTGTTGGGAATGGGTCACTTGTATGGGGCGTTCCGGCTGATAATAAAGCAATTTCTGTGTTAATTTTTACGCCATGACCATAACCTCACTTGCCTTAATTGATGTTGTCTAGGTTTATAGTGTGGGCAATTAAAACGTTCTCATATAATGTATGTGACTTTGTCTTACCGGAATGAAAAATTGTGCCAACTCCCCTGAAGGGGCAAAACCGTGACCTGAGTTTCTATTAAAAAAAAAGTATGATGTAATAACATTAAGATATACAGTTTATATAGAGCATATAACATCATTAAATAATGTGTATTGATTAGGTGAATTAGTTAAAATATACTTGTAAATCTATAATCGAAAGTAAGTAGACTTAAGTTCAGTAAATCTTAATAATTTTTAAGCTTTTTAAATATAGTCAGCACAAAAGGTAAGCATGTTGTTAGTTTAGCTATTTCAATAGACACAAAGTTCTATCATCAGCAGATTTTGAATCCAGAGTTGTAATGGCCATACCGTATTTTCAACGTTAAAAGTAGTTGGGAATTCTAACTACTCGATCTTTCTCTTTTTCCATTTATTTCGTTTGATCTTTATCATGCAAACAACTTCTATAAGCGAAAAGATTCTAGATGCTTAAAAATATCAAAAAATGTTGATCATGTATAGAGAAGTAAAAAGTAAGGAAAAGCAGCAAACAATTAGATCAAAGGAGATTTGAAAATTTCCATAAAAGAACTGAATCAGATTCACGAGGTATTCTACTAAAACATCTGTCGAAAAAACGCCAAAATTTCGAAAACTATTGCAATATTTTTCATAATTTTTGTTGGTTTGTGAAAAGTGAAATACTACAACGTTTGGTTGCTTAGATGAGAGTAAGCTCAATTTATTAAAACAGAAGCTTAACTCCCTAGTTGCCACATGTATTGAGCACAGAATTGCCATATCAACGTTCTTGAAAGCTGTTATAAGGATAAAGCTGAAGTAGAAGTATTCATTGGCTGATTTAAAAAACCCTTTAGTTAATTTATGGAAATCACATCATCTTTTATCTGTAGAGTCAATAGAAATAAGTCAATTTGTTTCAAGATGCATATTTTTAGTCATACTGAATTCACTCAGAAGACTCACGGAATCGTAAGCGACTTGCTTGATAGACATACTTCGAATTCTTTGCTTTTTATAACATAGAAAAGTCTACTTTTAATCAGGTACGATAATAATATTAGAGAGTGTTAGAGTGTCATAATCATTCAGTTTGTTCTGTTGATATATACACAGCTTATAGGTTATCAGAGGACCCATAATGGCACTATACATATTTCATAATGCACACCTTGAGTCGCACCATGACTATGTATATATGTATGTACATATTTTGTCATCCACTTCCCATAATCTTTATCATATTTCACATACACACTCCCAATGGACTCGTAGCGGTCCTTTCCAATATATTTTGTGCTTTCCAAATAATCTGCTCACATTAATTACAGTTTGGCGCTGATCTAAGTGACATCCTGGGTTGGCTGGGGGTAATATTTTGTGACCGCCGTTGTCGACGTTGCAAACTAATTGCAACAGTTACGAGTTGTGCGCGCCATATTGCCATGAAGCCAAAGCCATTGTCACATAGAAGGCTACGGGGGGTCGGGGGCTGGGTGATGTGGGGTTTGAGGTGCCTCCAACCTCCAATTTTCATTCTCTTCATCTCCCAGTGCTTTCGCTTGAGTCGGCCCAAAGGGACAGGTCGCTGTCGCTTTTTGCAGCGCGTTGGTGTGTGAAATAGACAACTTACGTGCCATTGTCTGTGTGTGTGTAAAGGTATTTGCCTCTGTATGTGTGTGTGTGTGTGTGTGTGTGAATGCCTGCAACTTCTTTTAAGAACAGGAGAAAAAAAAGTGCAGAGAAACTGCAAAGTTTCTTTTTCACTTGCACATTTTTCACTGCCATGTGCCACAGCAAAAAAAAAAGAGACCGAGAACTAAATGGAGAGAGAACGAGACAAAGAGTGGGAACTGCCAAGTTCCTGTTACTTTTTTTTCCCAAACATTTTCCAACACTGCCACCTGGGGAATTTACGTGTGCATGCGTACGCTTAGCATACCTTCAACCAAAAGTGGGCAAAAAAAATACTAGAAAAAGAGGAAAGGAATATGTATATAAAGGATGAACTGAAGCAAACTTGACCCGAGTTGCCTTCCATTTGGGTCGTCCTTAGTTCGGTTTGAGTTGATGTCATCCCCCCACCCTTCCACTATGGTTTTCTATGTTTTTTTTTTGTGTGTTTTGCCTTCTCTGCGGTTAAGCAGAAATAATGCATGTGGTGTATGCTTTTTATAAACGTAAATTCACTTGCGGTTTATGCGGGCGTTTTGGGGTTTTCCATTTCCATTTTCACTTTTTTCTTTTTTGTTTTTTGCTCGTGGTTGTTGGTTTTTTGCCCCTCCATTTCTTTTATTCTTTGCTTTTCGACTACTTCCTTAGTGGGTAATATGAAAATTGCTTTTATTTATAGTGGCTTAGTGGGAAATTGATAGATTAAGGAAAAATATTAGTATGTAAAATATTCATCACCCCTAGCAAACACAAATTCTTTGGCGCAAAAGGTGCATAGATAAAATTTACTTTCAAATTTTGTATTTAAAGGAAAAATGTAGCCATAAAAGATAGAAACTTTTTGTTAAAAAGTTTATCAAGATTATAAGCCAAAGTGGCTTTTATTTGTTATTATTGAATGTTTCTGATAAGTCAATCTATAGGAATGGCATTCAAATGTTGATTATACATCTGTACTATGAGGTCTACTTAAAAACTCCACTAAATTCGGAAATTCGATCCGTTTCTTGGTAATTTCATGAAGGTTCCAACTATTTTCAACAAATTTTTATAACTTGATTATCTTTTTGAGAACAATCATTTAGGTTTAAGTTTTAAATTTTCATAAACTAAGTCGGAATACTGGAAATGCTGGGGAGTATTTGAAGGGGCTGTAGGTTACCACCTCGAGAGGTGTTGCCAGGAACATCAAGATGAGACTCTGTCAGCCTAGTAGCTCCATTCCCATGGAATCCTCGGGTTAATGTTGCTTAGCATCAGACATAATTCTCAGGGCTTTATCCTAGAAAGGTGCAATGATAGTCCGAAAAATATGCCAAAAGTTTATACTGGCTTGAAAGCTGTTTCATATATTAGTCCTTCTTAATTTATTCTTGGGGTAGAGACTTATTTTGTTTTCGTTTCCGCAATAATTCATTGAATTGAAGTATAACATATACATATATACATATATAACCCTTTATATGGCACCCGGTCGGATTTTGATGTAGTTTCTTTCATTAGATAAAAAAATGGAAATAAAAAATACAACTTCTTTCTTTTTTTTGAAATTTTCTTTTTTTTCATATTTATTTAAGGATAAAGGGATTGTTGCATATATGCAACAGATAGGCTTGTGGTGAAAATAATTGAGGGATTTCATAGTGTTTTTCAAAGTTAATTTAAAATTATAAAAATAGTATAAAAAGTCGAGTTACTTTAAAGTAAATGAACATTTTTGAAACAATTATTTCTTTTGTTAAAGCAGAGTGCTACGCCACATTTTTCGCACATTGTCTGTGAAAAACCAGTGCAGTTTGGATATTTGCATCTTGTTCTGTTGTCAGTCCACGTTGGCCAATGCCCAATCTGATCTTGACGCACCATCTGATTCGGTACGTGTTGAGTTGGACCTCTCTGCTTTTTTTTCTGCAATTCATTTTCAACAGAATAACTTCGCTTTCCAGTTTTAGTTTTTGTGTCTACTTTTCTCAAAACTTCAGCGATGTCTAGCCGAAACTCTGATGAGCTTAAACGTTTTTTTGTCGATGCATTTTCTTTATGCACTCGTTTATACAACAACCAAGCGTTGCTGACTGTCAAGTCCAGCAGGTGATAAAAAACACGAACTTGCCAGCGTCTGCTTCTTATCCAAATTTTATACCTTCCAATTATGCTATCTATGAGATCAACGCCACCCATATAGCTATTATATTGTGCTATTGCAAATGGACGGTCAATATGAATATAATCCTTTTGGACTTTGTTGTAACGTCGGGCTGTGTCTTTGGGACTTATTCCAGCGTAATTGGATGCCAAAGTAACAATTTTGTTATCCACCCATGAAGTTAGCGAAATGTCCACTCCACCGTAGCCGGCAACATGTTCCACTGATGTACCTCGTGATTTTTTTTTTAAGTTTATCTGGTCAATGGATTTATGATTTGGAATTCGGTTTTTTCTTATTGTTCCCAAAGCTAGAATTCCTCCTTCCGCCAAGTACATACTTCAAAAGGGGTAAGGAGTTAAAATAATTATCAAAGTATAATCGATAATTCCGATGCCTAGGCATATCTCTAGCCAATCTGACGACGCAGTTTGATGCCGCACCCAAATCTGGCTCGTTAGGCCGTACTTTATTTTCATTTCCACTATCTATTTCGAATTTGTAGCAGAAGCCTAAATTATCGCTAAGTACAAAAATCTTATAGCCCCATTTATGAGGCTTGTTAGGATTGTACCTTTTCATGTGGTTCTTAGCCTTTGTTGAACATATCTGTTCATCAACACACAAAAATTGTTCCATAGGAACTTTTTTAAAATTTTTGTTCAGTTCATCGATTATTGGCCTGATTTTGAATAGCCGATCGTGACAGGAGTGTGACAAAGGCAGGGCTTTATCATTGTTGTTAAAGTGAATGTGACGCCTAATCATCTCAAATGTTTTTTGCGACATAACATTCTGTATCGCTGGTACTCCAATTATTGTTGACCAATATTGAGTAATCCTTGGAAGACGCGAAATTGACATGTATAATATTATTCCAACAAACTGTCGAATATCTAAGGACGTAAAATTGACACGTGTGTTAGGGTCTTTTTGGCGAATATAAAGATTTGTTTCGATTGTAATTTCATCAAACAGGTCTTTTGGAAAAAGATACCAAAAAAATTGTATTGGCTCTGATAGTTCCATTAGTTCCGGAGGCAACATAGTACTCCCGAGAAACTGCAGTTGATTTTCGTTCAAAATTAAACTGCGTTGTCTCCATAGCAAGTTTCTTTTCAGATCAGGGTTATTAGTGGAAACATTTGGAACAGAATCATCCATGAGATTTGAGTTTGAAACGTCTAAGGCATTACTCGGTGGATTTTGGTCATCGATGTCATCTTCATCCGTACTACTTGCATCTTTCTCATCTGGATAAAAATCGCTTTCCTCATCAGCAGAAAAATCAAGTTCATCCTCGCTATCTAAACTGTTGAAATAATTTTCAACCTGTGAAGCTGTTAAACCTTTTCCTGACATATTTCCTGCGTAAGAAGTACTATTTGTATATATGTATGTAGTAGCATAAAACACATACGACAAACCCAAGACAGTTTCTATGACACATGACAACATATAATATAACCACAAATACTCTATGTTGCATATATACAACAAAATAAATTCGGTAAAATATAACTTCGAATAGTTGTTTGTTGTATATCTGCAACATACCGATTTTTCAATTCTACACACAATACACAACAAGAAACATCAAAACTTGATAGCACATGCATTTCTTATATATTTACCTTTGGTTTTTTCTAATTTTTCTTATAGAAATATTTATAATTTTAATAAAATTTTGCAGCACAATATTTTTGACGCACGCAACTTATGCTTCTCACAAAATTGGCGGGAAAGTGAACATATGTTTCACAAAACATCTAGAAGTGTGCCCAAACCAAATTATATATAAAATACGTATGTTTTAGATGTACAACAAATAGCCACATTCGATTTGTTCGATTTGCATTGCGAAAAAATACATTTTAAGCGGTATGTTGCAGATATGCAACACGGCCATATAAAGGGATAAGTACAGTTGGACCTCGATTATCCGGCCACCCATTAACCGGGCACCCCTATTATCTGAAATGAAGTTGAATTTGTTTCATTCTCACTGTTACCCGTAATTACCCCTATTATCCGTAATTTCCAACGAAAATTTGTTTCTAAAATAATAAAACGAATTCGGGGCTTCCCCGTTTTAGTTTGCAATCAATAAGAAACACGCGTGTATATACATATGTACATATTACACATTTTTATAGTCAGTGTGAGAGATTTAAAGTTATGTATGTATGTACTTATAAAATAGAAGTACGAAATTCGTGGAAATTTTGCTGTCGATATACCGACCGTCCCGGATAATCAAGGTACTGTACTATATAGACTTGTTGCCATATTTCAATAAATTTATCCATCAAGTGTTTTGAAAGAGTTTAACTATTTTAGCCTATTCCACGCCCAGATGGTCTATAACGCTTTTTCATATTTATTCCACCATTTACTGGAGATGTTTGTGTCTTATATGGTATTTTTTTAAATGGAAGATAAGATATTGTAAAAAACCATTGAATTTAAATGTCTAAGATAATACTAACAAGAAACAGAAAGAACAAAATCTTTCTTTCTGCAACCTAATCCAGATCCTTGACTAGAACTTTTTTTAAAGATTTTAGTTGATCCTTTAAACAGGTGAAACAAATACCTATTTTAAGAAAGGTTCTTTGTCTGAATGAAGGGTATTTGAAATGGACTTTTTAATATTTTGTCATTTGTGGAAGTCATTTACAAAAGCCTTCAGATTGAAAAAGTCTTACATATATACGACAGCTTTATACTTACTTCTAAATATTGGTTCAATATAAAATAAAAAGACAAATTCAGTTTTTTTTTTTGTAATTTATTTCTTGTGTTTTTATTGTATTTCATTGTTGTTGATGTTGTTCATTGATGTTGTTTTTTTTTTTGTTCTTGTTGTTTTTTCATGTTTTCTTTATCTCTAAATAACTTTAAATGTTGTATTTGTTGTTTTGTTTTGTTTTGTTTTTCAATTACCAATATAATTCATTCTCTCAGTTGTTGTTGTTGTTGTTGTTCAATACAATCGTATATGCAGGCAGCAACAACAACAACTTGTTCGATTTGCTTCTTTGTTTTTTTGTTTTTTTGTTTTGCATTATCATCAAATTTATTCGATCTTTACATGTATGTATATATAATAACTAAATTTGTTTTATAATAATAAATATATAATAATAATAATAATAGTTTTTTTTTCTTTTAATAATGATTTGTTTATTAAATATTTTTAAAAAAGGTTTCGTTATTTTTTTTTGTAATTTTTTTTGTTTTTTATTTTCTTTTAGGAGTATATTTATGATCAATCGATCAATCCGTTGATCGAACAATCAATTATCATTATTAGAATCGTTGCCAAATCGAGTTTGCATTACGAGGTTTATATACCCTTACTAGACGGGGTCTATGCCCTTTTCTTCTGGTTTATTTTCATTGTCGTCTTTCTGTCTACTTCTACTACTGCTCATCATCCTCTTCCTCACTTGCTTACCTCAGCCTGTTTATCATCTTTCTACTATACTTTCTCTTGCATTAGGCCATAAGATCTTGCCTCTGTTTCATTGCATTCTTGCCACTTATAAACTATTATTTCAATTCATCATTATTTTTGTATATATATATGTATATATATATATATATATATATATATATTATGTATAGTTTAATTGTATATACTAGAGTTTATTTTGCATTATTCATATATTGTTCAATACACGAAATTATAGAATTAAAACAAACAACAAACGACACATTTTTCCATTTCTTTTTTTGTTATTTTGATTTTTTCTTTGTTTTTAATGAATATCACAACAAAAAAATTAAGGTTTAAAAACGTAAAAAATTAAAAACAAGACTCTTTCTATATTTAATAATAATAAACAAATCAGATCTACATGTAATATGAACAAAATATATATATATATAATTCAACTTATGATTAAACAATAAACAAGAAAAGAAATTAAATGAGTGAAAAATTCGCTGATATCACCTGAAAACGCAAAACAAAATTAATTAAAAACTAATAAAAATATTAATTATATTAATTCAATTATATTGGAAATATTTATAGATATATAATCCAATATTACATTTACTTTATGCTGATTTCAATTAAAAATGTTTAATTCTTTCATTTTAGTTTCATCTTCAAATTTTCTTTGTTTTTCATTCCATTATTTCCCATATTTTTTTTCCATTTGATTACAATAAGTTTTCCTTATTTTCTTATACTCTTGGGTTTTCTTGTTTCAACATTTGTTTTCGTTTCTTGTTTTAGTTATTTTGTTTTGTTTTCTTTTTTTTTTCAATAAACACATCACATCATATTCACAATTAATAATCATAATAATCTAGTATATGTATATATATATATGAGATATATATATATATATATATTTTTATGTATATATATGTGTAAACATAGAAATTAAAATTAACAATAGTAACTATGACTTATGACTGAAAAATTTTTTTGGGGAAGGGGGTGAAAGACCGTCTACTACACATAAAATTCTATATTTAAACCATTTTCATATTCGTTTTTTTGTTGTTTTTCATAAACATAAATCTGAAAAAATTAAAATATTTTAATGATTTTTTTTCTTGTTATTATTGTTTTAAGGCGAATAAAAGTTTCGTTATTAGTTTTTTTCTTTCCTTTTCTGGTTCCTTCTTAGAAATTATGAAACAGAAATTGAAAGTTTTTGTTTTCCTTATATTTTACAATGTTTCTGTATATATATATATCTATGTATATATATATATATATATATATATATATATATATATATATATATATATATATATATCTATTTTATCATTTTCATTAGTAGAACATTTAGTTATTTTATTTTTACACAAAATTTTAAGTTTTTTTTTGGGTTTGCTGAACAATTTTTTTTTTTTTTTTTTAATTTTTTTGGGTTTTTTTCTCTTGTTAGCAGCTTATTGTGTTTTTTTCTTTATTTTATTTTGTTTTTGTGGTTTAGTAACTGTTAAAATGTTTAGTGTTTTGTAGTTGTTGTAGTTGTTGTTGATGTCTATTCAATATGTAGATTAATTATTTAATCGCAACTCGTCTGTTGGTTTTTGTTTTTCTTCTTCTTGTGTGTGTCGTCGTTCCTTCTTCAGATAGATTTAAGGTCTGCTTATAATGGACGGAAACTTATTAGGCATTATTATTATTTTTTTTTTTTTGTTTTCTTTTGTTGTTGTATGTGTGTTTTTATTTTAGAGTTTTTTGTTTTTGGTTTGGTTTATCATTGAGAGATAGAAGGATAGATTGATTAAGTAATATCATCTATGTATTGTGGGTATAAGTAATAGAGAGAGAGAGAGAGTGGGTGATAGAATGAGTGTGAACTAGAGAAAGGGATGGCGTCTTAGTTTAAAGTTCATAAGGAGATGGTTAGAATCCTTTATTTTTAGTTTTAGTTCCAGAGTGGGGTAAGTAAGAGGGTGATAAGAGAGGTTAAACGAAAAAACAACAAATTTCCGTGAATTATAATCAGCCCTTAAATATATATTTCTCAGATACAGATGGAAAGCAACAGTTTGAAATATATTCTCATTTTATATCCTTGCCAAATTGTAGTAGACTAAATCGTTCAAAGGATATAGGACTAAGATTAGCCACTTTTGTTGTTTTAAGGATGAATATTAATCGATCGATTTGGCAAGGATATAGAAACTACGGCATTACCGAAGTTGATTCGTTCCTCTGTTCTTATGTTGTGGTTTTTAATTTTCATTATTATTATTTTTATTTTCTATTCGAACTTTTCTTATAGCCTAAGTTTTGAGTATTTTTTGTTTTTTCTTTATGTTATTCATTCGCCTTTTGTGGTGAATAAATTTTTTTAAAATTACTTTCATTCAAATATTGATTGCTACCTTTTTTTGGGGGTTCTTGTTGTTGTTGTTTGTTTGTTTTTTAATGTATGTATATATTGTAATTTGTTTTTATCTTTTACCTTTATCCCATAATATGCCATAAATTGATGTCACTTCTTCTTCTTCTCCCTCTTCTGTCACTTTTATTGATTTTTCTTATTATTTGTTTTTTTTTTTTTCGTTTTTGTTTCTTTAAAAGATCACATTTCATTTTTTAGTTGCCTTTAGTGTATATAATTTTTTTTGGTTTTTCTTTATATTTCGTTTTGTTTTTTTTTAATGTGTTACACATACATAAACACATGTATGTACGTATGTATAGATGTTTATAAAGTAAAAGAAAGGATCAAATGAAAAGTGAAATCAAATTTTTGATTTAAGAATTATATGTACGAATTATAAATTTATAATATATATATATATGCATGTATAAAGGGTGCTTTATCTTGATAAAAATAACCTCTTAGAAAAATTTCTTTAAAAAACCTTTCAAATATAGAAGTGTATTGAAAAAGATGTCTTTAAAAAGTTAATTTAGTTTTAATTTCATAGAAACAAATGAAAAATACAACTCCAAAGTTTCTTTGTAACTTTCATCCTAATGAGGCACCCTATATATGCATATATATATTTTTGTATGTTTGTGTAATATTTGAAATATTTACTTGAGTTAATTATGTTGTTTTTGTTTTCATTATTTTTGCATAGGAAGATATCGAACATTTTTCTTTGTGTTTTCGTAGGTAAAAGTGTATGCATATAAGTATGAATGTGTGTGTGTGTGTGTGTATGTGTGTTTTGGGATGAGATGTTATTTCATTTTACTAGAGATTTCAGCTAAATTAACAATACACTTTTAAAAAACTTTTTTATTTTGTGTTTTGGTTTTGCAAAAAATGCTTAAAGTTTTAAATTTGATTAATTCTGTTTTTTAAATTTAATTTTTTATCTCTGGGTTTTTTCTTAGCTTTCTTTCAGTGTATGTAGTTGTTGTTGTTGTTTTTGATGCTTATTTCGTTTCTTTTGTATTTAATAATTATTTCTATTTTCCAGTTTATAATTTGTATATAAAAAAATATGCACATTTCTTTAAGGTTCTTTCTGTACTTCTTTCTCTCTGTGTTTGTGTGTGTGTGCGAGTTAATTTTTGTTGGGTTTTTTGGTTTCGCTTACTTTCACTTTTTATCAAAAAATGTAAAAAAAGGAATATGGTTTTTGTTTTGGTTTTATTTTTAAATATTTTTTTGCTTTTCTTCATTTTTGTTTTAAATTTTCAAAAATCTTCTTTATGTGTGGATTTTTTTTGACATTTCACTTTCGAACCCCAACCTCATATTTACCATTATTATTATTATTATTATTATTTATATTTTTTTTGTTCTTTATGTTGCTGTTGTTGTTCTTGTTGTTGCTGTTGTTGTTGTTGTTGTAGTAAATCGTTGTTGCAAAAATAGGACGTGACTGTACTTTTTGTTTATTATAATTAATTTCAACTTGTATTTCTCTGTTTTGTTTTTACTATGGCCTATTAAGTTTTCATTTTGTTTGTTTTTGTTCTTATCTTTTGTTTTTTTGATTAATGTCGTCTATTTTCCCATACGGTAAACTGTATATTGTGTGTTTGTGTGTGTGTCAGTGTGTATCTTAAACTTATCTAATTTAGTATTAACATTCTCTTTTTTAGAGTTTTTTCAAGTTTTTTGTTTTTATTCTATTTATTTTCATTGAAATATGGAACACTAGAGTTTTAAAATAGTTTGTAACTAATTTTAATTCAAACTGCGTTCAATTTTTCATTTCATTTTCTAATTCTAATTTTTTTTTTAGTTTTATTATTTTTTTTTTTTTTGTCATTTAACAACACTAAACATCTTAAGTTTTTCTTTTTGTTTTTTTTTTGGGTGTTGAGTTTTTATTTTTTGTTTTAATGTTTCTTACACCAACACACTTACACATAGGGTTAAAGTCTTGCTATATACGTACGAAAAAGTTGTTTGTTGTTGTTGTTCTTTAGAATTAAACATATTTACTGTGTATTTTGCTTGTTGCTTTTTGTAAATAGTTTAAATTTTGCAATTTCATAGCAATTTTTTGTTTTTTACTTTTTGCTCAATTTTTTTTTTGTTTGTTTTGACCAATTTTTCTTTTTATATTTTGATTTCAAACCAGACAACTTTTTTTGTCATATATATATATATATATGTATATATATATAAATATATAATAGGTATTATAATGCTTGGGTGAAGAATTTACTTTTACTTTTTGTTTCGATTAGTTTAGTGTAAGTTATTGAATGTGTGTGTGTTGTGTGTGTGTAAGTTTTGATGTGTTTCTGAGTATTTTTTTTTGAAAAATTAATTAAGGGAGAAAGTAATTCGAATTTAAAGTAGGATTATGATTTGTTTATTTTATATATTCTTCTTGTTTTGCTTTGATCCTTCCGCGATCATCACCTTTGTTTTTGTTTTTTTAGATGCAAGTGGAAGGAGCTGCAACTGCTGCTACGGTTGTGGCATTCGCTGCTGCTGCCGGTGTCACAGTCATTGTGGTTGCCTGCAATTGAGCCACTGTGGTGGCTGCCACTGCCACTGGGCCCAATTGTTGATAATGAACTTGTTGGTGATGATGATGATGATGATGGTGTGGATGTTGTCCCAGGTAGGAGATATTGGTATTGTTGTTGCTGTTGTTGTTGTTGTTCGCAGTGGTGTTGGTGGTTGTGTATTTCAACAAATGTTGCTGGTGGTGTAGAGCATGATGATGTGGATGAGCATGATGATGGTGGTGATGATGTGTTGGTGGCGGTGGCGGTGGACCTTGTAGGGATATGAATGGTGTTGCCTGTATGGGTATACAGTTGGAGTTATAATCGCTACTCAATACCAAAGTCGGAGTGCCATCGGTGGCATAATAGGTTGGTGCCTTTATAAATGTTGCTGTTGTTGTCGCACCAGCAGCACCACCAACGCCGGCAACATATTGTTGCTGTGGTGTGGGCATTGTTGCTGTCGATGTCGTCGACAAAGTTGTTGCCGATGACAATGTGGGTGAAGTGGCTATCGAACAGGATGAAGAGGATGAGGCCGAAGATGGCGAATACGGCGAGCTGCAATGATAAGTGATGTGTTGTGGTTGCTGCTGTTGCATTGCCTGCTGCTGATAAATGTTGCTGCTGCTATTAAGCTGCTGCTGCTGCTGCTGTTGGTGTTTATTAATGTAATTGTTGTTAGTGTTGCTGCTGTTGTTATTATTGGTGGCGGCGGCATGGTAAGTGAACTGTTGTTGTTGTTGCTGCTGCTGCTGCTGTTGTTGTTGCGGTGGCTCAATAATAATCAAATTGTTGTTGTTATTGGCAGCAGCGATTGCTGCTGCTGCTGCCGCCGCTGCCGCTGCTGAACCACCTCCTCCACCTGGTATTGGCTGCTCATTCGGATTGGTTATCATGGCTGCCATTATATTGGCCGGTGGCAAGACAATCGGTATATGATAGTATTTACATTGCTTGCGGCGACACTGACTATTGGCATGATCGCGACAGACAGCAACACGTTGATCAATTACCTCCACCTTGTCATCTAAATTGTACAAAATGATGCAAAATGAAGGAAGAGAAGGGTAAAAAAAAGTTAAAAACACAAATTAGTAAGAAAAATCCGTAGATTAAACATATAGTTAGACTATATATTATATATAAATTGATTGCATTGATTAGAAAAAACAGTGAAAGCTTCTTTGTATTTGCTGCAAAATTTCCCTCAAGTTTTCTTCCAATTGGATTTCCTTTCTCTTAATATTTTTCTTTTTGTGTATTTTTCAGTGTCTTAGTGTCTTGATAGGAAGAATTTTTCTTTTTTGATTAAGCCATTAAAACTAAAAACTTGAAACTGAAATAAAAAAAAAACCTTTATGATCAAAAAGAATGATAAATTTTCTTGTTAAAAAAGAAATTAAAAATTTATTCTTGTTATTACATGTATATCGGGGAGCCAATTTGTTAACTACTTAGACTACAACTAAAATCAAAACAATTAAAAGATCTCTCTAGCAAGGAATGCTGAAGCACTAATTTAAAAACGAAAAACAAACAAAAAAAAATACAACTAAATATTTAAACTTATTTTTAAACTTAGGCAACATGCACTTACCTTCAGTTAAATGAACGAATCTACAATTTAACCGACTGCACATAGATCTATTGAAATCTTGGCACACCGGGAGGGTGTCCAGTAACTATATATATATATAATTTTTTTTTTCGAACAGGAACACGGGGAAAAATTATGGTTTTAGGATGCAAAAAAACATTAAAACCCAAAAAAAAAAGAAGAAGATAAATGAAAACCAAACACAAGAAGAGAAATGAAAAGGTTTTTCATATTGGTTTTCGGTTTTGTAGTTTCATTTTTTGGTTTTTGAAAAAAAGAGAAGAGCAGAAAAAAGAAAAGAAAAAGAGCACAAATTAGTTATACTTATAGATCTTATTGCATATTTTTGTATAAATATATATCGTATATAATATATATCAGTCAAACACACTATAAATGATTGATATATATATATATAGAAGAATTGTTAATGGTTGTTAATCATGGAAGGGGATTTCATCTTTGTTTTAGTTGGGTTAAATTTCAATGATTGTTTCTGTTGGACATGGGGAATTTGTTGTTAATACCATTTAGTTAGTTCTTGTTAATATTACACATAATATATGTAAAGAGTTAACAATGGTCGGTATATATAATTAATACTAATTCATTAAATATACTCTAAATTGTTGTTGTTTTTATCGGCTTAAATAATCTAAAAGAATAGTAATACAAAGAAAGGGCAAAAACAATAAAATGGCAGAGCAAATGAATTTTATAAATGAAAGTGTCGTTACTATATATCCTGTAAGATCTGAATGATATGAGCGAATGATTGGAAAGTGTATAAGTTGGGTTTTTGGGGGTGAATGAGGGTTTTGGTTTGTAGGGGCGGGGCAAATGAAATAAAAGACCCATTTTAAAGCAGCAAGTATTTTGATTTTCTGTTTTTTTTCGTTCTTGGTAATTGATTTCAACCAAAAAAACAAAAAAAAAAAAAAACTCAAATTGAGAAGCTAAAAAAGCTTTTGAAAAGCGGAAGAAAGACTTAAACGAGTTGATTGATTGATTGATTGGTTGTTGTTTTTGGCACTCACACAAGAAAATTGGAATATGATTTTAATTTCTTTTGTTCGACTTTATCGCTTAAGTTCTAGTACAAGTTATATTACAACAACATATCCTAATAGGCGGCACTAGAAATATAAGAACAGAAAACATACAAAGAAAACAATGAGAGTAAAAGAGAGAGAGAGAGAGAGAGAGAAAGTGTGAGAAAGAGAGAAATATATACCTCTAATTAAATATCTGTCATTATATATATGAGATGGAATGTTTGTTCTCTATATAAATATGCGATAATAAAACGGAAAATTTTTATTGAAAGCCGCTAAAAATTTTTTTGCTAACTGAAGAAGACAAAAGCTCACAGGGCAGCAACAAACAAATTGATCGTAAGCTAATTAAAGCGCTCTAAGCACACAAGATAGACAGAGAGAGAGATAGAGTAAGCTTTTCAATGAGACAGAGAGAGAGAGAGTGAAAGTGAGTTTTGTTGCAGCAACAAATGGCTGCGCCTTTACCTAATTATGTAAAATGTGCCATTCATTAGCATAGGACACTGAGTAGTATATAATACACCCCGTTCCGGTTGGGCTGAGGGTTATAACAAAAATAAACAGAGAAAAAGAGAGAGAGAGAGAGAGACAGAATATATAAGTTTATATATCAATATGGTTAGTCGTTTAAGAGGAAGTTGGAGAGACAGAGAGAGAGATAGATAGTTCTCTAATGGGCTGTTGTGAATTGTTGACATATTTCCAAGTGTCTCGGTGTTTGTTTGTTTTCTATATATGTATTTGTATTGTGGGAGTGTGTGTGTGTGTGTGTGTGTGTGAGTGTGTGCATGTAGACAGCTGTGACACCGTATAAGGTGTGTCGTCTCCATGTCATGTCTGCCTGCCGGACCCGGGGGCCTGACATCATCCGTTGACATTGCGTTTGGGGCCACGCCTTCGTCCTTTTTGCCATTTTCATTGTCGTCATTGTAGTTGTCGTTGTTGTTGTTGTTCCTCCTCTTTTTCTTTTCGCAGGAGCGGCTTAATTTGATTAACCCAATTCACGCTAACTAAACTAAAACTGACGGCCAGACCTAAACTAAACTAAACTAAACTGACCTGACCCGTATACCAAAACGAAACAAACTGCTGGCTAGGTCGAGAAATCAAACCATTTTTTAATATTTATTTTGTTTTTTATCTACTTGCTGCTCTAAATTAGGTGAAAAATATGAAAGAAAAACGAAATTGAAACCGAATGACAAAATCAAAAGTACGAAAACACAAAATATATATTTAGAGAAAGATTAAATCTAAAAAATAAAACAAATAGTAACTTAAACCTAATGTTTTAACTATATTTATAGAGTAATTGTTAAAGAGAGAGAGAGGGTAGGTTTGGGATGACTGTTGGGTTAGGGGTAAATTTTATATCAATATTAAAAGCTCATGCAAAAGGCAGCTTCTTGAATACCTGTCCACTTGGATCGGTGTATATGACACAGGAAGCATTTAAAGGTATTTTATTATTATTAGTTGCTAGATATGGTCAATATATATATATAGTATTTATTTATATAGAATAAATGATGTATATGTAGAGAAAGAGAGAGAGAGATTCCATTCAAATCAGTCATAAAGCCATAAAAACATGCAAGAGAATAGAAAATTGTTCAATTTGTTGTTGGTGTGTGTGTG
Source organism: Drosophila willistoni (assembly GCF_018902025.1). Lineage (NCBI taxonomy): Eukaryota > Metazoa > Arthropoda > Insecta > Diptera > Drosophilidae > Drosophila > Drosophila willistoni. The sequence goes on along the minus strand of NW_025814049.1, from coordinate 3,741,006 downwards.
TGTGTGTGTGTGTTTGTGTGAGGGTGTTGATGTTTAATTGTGTGTGTGATTTTTTAAAAACAATTATTGGTGTTTGATTTGTTTGTTGTTGTTGATTTTGTTGTTGTTTGTTGTTGGCATCCCATGCAGCGATTTTTCATTTTAGCCAATTTTTGTTTTGGTTTTTTTTTTGTTTTGTATGTAATCCAAATCCGTGCGAGAATTGAAAAAGTATATGTATATATATATATGCATTTAATTGTTGTTGTTGTTGTTTTTTATTGCATGCAAATTGTGTGACAATTTATTATTATTATTTAGTTTGGACGCATTTTTGGTATGTGAGTTGGTTAGCATGTAATTGAAAAGAATATAAATGAAACAAAAACAAATAGATTGGAGAAATTAGTCAAAAAAGAAATGCAGCAGCAGCAGAAAATATGTATATATGTATTAAATTTTTTATATAAATTGTAAATTTTATAGAAATTTTTCAATTAAAATTTGAACTGCAAAGAAAATATGCGAAATAATATGGATTTCTTTTGTTTTTCTGTCAATTTTTTTTGACTGTGTGTGATGAAAAAGAAGAATCTACTTATTTATAGTTTTAAATTAATCGTTTAGGGATAATTAACTCCAAGTTTTCCCACTTTTTTATTCTCATTGTTAATTTATAGAGAACTAATTTGTATTTTCAACTTGAATTGTGTTCTTAAACACTATTTCTAATAGAGATCCTTTTTTGCGGTTACTCAACACTAATTATTTTATAAAATTGTTGCAACTTGCTTCACAAGCTAACGAATTTTGGTTAAATTAAGAAAAACTGTTTGTGAGGTCATCTTTAAGTTTGGTTCTATAGGCAGGAATTTCGAATTCTCGCAAATATTTAGAAATCTTGAAAATTGCTAAGCCAATTTTGATCTTTCTTTTGAGTCGATGGGATGTCCTGCCAATATTTATAATTGCTTTTGTAAACTCTTTCAGTTGTCCTAGACAATCTTCTTAAAATCGATTGTCAATAAAAAGTAAATCTTAAGTTATTTAAAGCTTAACTCTTAAATCGTGTATATTTCAATCAACTTTCTACTGAGGTATAATGTTTAAAATTTCTACTAAAGTCCAACTAAATTGCAAACTAGAAACTAACATTGCCAAATCTAACAATTTGCTATTTGTTAACACTTCTCCTCCTGCCAATCCTTGTTTGCATGCTTTCCTCTATTTTTTTTCGTTTCGCCCATAATTACTATACATGTTGATTTCGTTTTATGCAAATAGACAAAGTTTTGCGTCACATAAAAACACGAGTTAATAAATGTAAATTAATGACATGCCCACCCAGCCATATAGCAACTGTCCTAAACCCCCCCTTACCTCACCTCACCAACCCAACACACATACATATTCTGTCATTAAAACAACCTTGTTTTGTGTGTTGTAATTGCGGGGGAGTTTTTCCTCATCGTAATTAACTTGTTGCTTTTCGGCAAAAAGTTGCTTCTATAACCCCCTTTTCTGCTTCTTCTTTTTCATCGTTATGGTATTTAGTTATTAGCAAAAAAAAAAAATGAAACTTATAACTAGAGTTTAGATTAGGCAAAATTTTTGAATAATTTTTGTTCTCGTGCTTTGAGGCGTGTTTGGCAAATTATACAATATTTTATATAGCATACTTTTTGGGGTGCTAATTGAAGCCATGTTAAACTGCAAAAACAGGAAAAAATGTAAATAAAATTAGTTAGCCAAAAAAGCGCAAAAAAATTAAAAGTAAATTGCAAATTACAAATAAGCACAAAGTAAGATTATGAAATTAATTGAAAAAACAAAAATGATTTAAACAAATTCTTTTGGGCAGAGCAGCAATTGGCGGGCAGCAGCAATAAACAATTTGGCTGAAACAAATAATATTGAAATGCAGTTAGTAAGTAAGAAAGAAAAACACAAAAAAAAAAAGCTGCAGCAGGACACATCAGGCAATAATACTTACTACATAACATACGAAAATTAAGAAAGCCTGTAAAATGTTCTGGATCAAATACATATATCAAATATTATATATAGAAAATTGGTTAAATTCTAATACTTTCATTTGTTTTTACCAGTTTCTCATGTGTGTGTGTGCGTGTAACTATAAATATATATGTGTGTAGGTGTGTATATGTATGTATGTATGAGTCTTTGGCGTTTAGAGTCATCTCTTTTATCATGGAGTAAGCTGCTTACATTTTCACCTAGAAAGCTCTCTACAAGCATTTCCTTAAAGATAATAATTCAAATATTTATATATATATTAAAAATGGATACTATTCATATGATATTTGCTTGTATGTTGGTTAACATCCTCTGCATAAAGAAAATAAAAGTAAACAAAACAGAAACAAAGTGTTAAAAATATGATATTGAAAATGATAAAAACTTATGTTAATCACAGATAAGCAACTGAGTAGAGCTCCGACTACTTTTTGCTTGTAACACTTCTTTTTTTTTCTATATAAAACAAAAAAAGATTGAAAAAATTCTAAACTTAGCAGATTTATGTTCTATATATTTGAAACAAAAGCTCATTTATGTATATTGGCGGTGCACCAGCTTACCTTAGAAGTGCGCTTATATAGCTTGGTTTTGTTTTTTTTTATATATTTTTACCATCATACCACATGCCTGAGAAGCCATAAACATACGTATAAATCGTAATGGAGTTTTCTTTCATTCATTTTTTAAATCATTTGTAGCACATGATTGAGGAAAGTGTATGTGAAAAATAGGGGGAGAGATAGAGAGACAGCGAGCGAAAAATATATATAGAGAGAGAGACAGCCAGAGTTGCAACTTCGTACTTTGCTACAAAAAAGTTCTGTTCTGTGAGTACATGCTGAAAAAATTACAAATACGCTTCCGGGAACAACCAAAAAAAGGAAGAAGAATAGACAAAAATCGAAATTAAATAAATGCACAGGAACGAGAAAACTTACTTCCCACTAGAAATACAATTTTCTAGTACTCAATATTTTAACTAGACGAGATCGAGCTATGGACGCTTTTCGAGCACGAGCACAACATAAGCGAAGGAGTCAACACTAGTGTCAATGAGTTTGAGAAAGATCGACGAATAGAGAGTGAGAGAGATAGAGAGAGAGAGTTACTGAGAAAACATTACTGTATTGTGATCTATTCCAAAAGAAAGCGCTCAAATCTTTTGCAATGTATTCAAAGAAAGGCTTCAATCTATGAAAACGGATAAGAAGGAAAAGGAATACCAAAGAATTCAAGTTTCTTTTCTTTTAAGAGCTTTAACAGAAAGAAAGAGATAGAAGATAAGGGAATTTTTACTTAGAAGGCTTACTAAAAGTAGTTGAAATGCTTGGTTCACCTAAGAGGGTAAATGTATACCTTTAAATAAATACAGATTTGCCTTAAGAATTCTTTTCATTAATCTAAGAGTATTCAGTAAAGGATTTTCTTTATAAAATTAAGAGGAAATATGCTAATATTCTTTGGTATTTGTAAAAACTTCCAATTATATATTAAGAGTTAATAGTGTGTATTTAAGATTGAAATTGTTTTGATTTGAGTTTCGAAAACATGCAGTTAAGATATTTTGAATTGTTTTCAGTTTGCTTTTAGAAGTGTTTGTGTATCTATGTATGTGTGGTATATAGTTAATCAACTTTGATAGAGAATAGAGCTGGAGAGAGTTAGAGAGAAGTAAGAGAGAGAGAGAGCAAAAAAAAGGCAAAATAAATTTGAAAAAAAAAAAAAATCATTTGAAGCAATATTTTTTCTTATGCTTTCTCTGAAACATTACAAAAGCGCTTAAACTCTAGTGAATATATTCATATATATATATTGATATATATCGATTTGATCCATACACAATAACTAAGACAGTAATATTTTCTTGTACGTAAAACAAATGAAGTATTTAGAAAATGAGAAAAATACCATGAAGTTGTTTCTGTTTTTTTTTTCTTACGAGCTCGAGCAAGCCATATAATATCGAAGAATGTTCTATGTATGTGGGTGTGTATAAGTGTGTGTGTTGAGTGTGTGTGAAATCATAATAAATCAGTTGGACAGCACAAAGATAAATTCAAGTTATAAGTTACAGAAGTATATGCAAAAAAAATAGAGATTAAATGTTTTGTTTAAGTAATAGAATAAGCCTTAAATGAAAAAGCAAATTTTTTTGTAAATGGAATGAATAGTCCTAAGTCTTGTCTATTGCAGCGACAAAATTTATCTTTGACGTAATAAGCAGATTGTAATAAAACAAATTTAAATATATTTCTTTTATATTTATAATTAATTGACTTTCATTTTTTGTACTTTTCTTTATTTCCTATATATTTCAATTTTGTTTTCTGTTGAAGATTAATCGTAATTATTTCTTTCATCTTTGCATTAATCATAAAAATAGTTATTCTGTTATGTTTGTAATCTGGTTCTTGCTGAGGATTCGTCTACTTGAGGGGAAACAATCGAGAGCTGTGGATGGCAGTCAAAACCGGAACGACCCTGCTTAACTGGTCTATAAGTCAGTCACGGAGAATTCTCTCCAAATAACAACCAATAATTTCGGGTATAACTTTCACCTGTATTGGTTGTTGGATTGTAATAATTATAAGTCGATTAAGATACGCTTCTTCTTTAAAGTTTTATTAGCGATTTTTTTTCGATTTCTTAACATGAATTTCATTAGTACTGTAACAAGGGTTAATACGTTCATTTCTTGAAACATCAAATGGAATACTCTAATTTGTAGGTTGAAAAAATAATTGTATAACTACTTCAGATAAAACTGGATCATACTTTTCTTTCGAGACTTGTGAATGTTCATTTCATTTACTTAATTTAGATAAGGAATAGTTTGATGGAATAAGGGGAGGGGAATAAGGTCGAGGTTGGTAAGCTTTTGATATTCTAATCAAGAAATTGATAAACAACAATTGGCAAAATGAGTAGACAAACTTATACAATCAAAGATACATATGTGAAGAAACAGATTTAAACAGATATATGTATGTATGTATATATAAAACTAAAACACAAAAAACACAGACAACGTATAGCAGAGCAAAAAAGAAAAAAATTGTTTCGTGTGAGTGTGTGTGTGTGTGTGTGTGTGTGTGTGTGTAGGAGGTGTTGGGTGAGAGAATATTATTGTTAGTTTTGTTGTAGTCATTGAGCACTTTCCAAGTATAAGATAAAAAATAAGCAACAAGTTTTTTACGGTTTTTACAATAAAACGTATATATATAATTTCAAATATTTTGTTATTAATAGTTGCAGTTTCAGTTGTTTTTTTTTTTTTAAATATATAATTTATATAGTTTTGTATGACTAATGTTACGATTTCTTGTTTCATCTCTTTCGTTGGTGTTTTATATATATATTTATAGAGCACATAGAACATATATATTAATCAGATCAGAATCAGAATCATAGTGTATTTTGTTGTATATTGTTTTTGTTGCTTGTGTAAGTTTCTTGTGTGTATGTTTTAGTGTTGCATTTGTATGTAAATGTATATAGATAATAGAATAATATATATATATAAAGTTCTCTTTCCATATGTCTTATCATTTTTTGTCAGCTTTTGGTTCATGTTCGACTTCTTTGCGTTTTCATCAACATATTGTTTTCATGCAGTTTTCTAATATATTTTTTCACCTTATATAACTATTCACGTTTTCGATCAAGAAAAGGTAAAGAAAAATGAATTATTGAAAGCACTTTTAAGATGCAAGACACAAAAATAGGTATGCTTATTATGTTTTTTTTCTTCTTTTCTTTCAGTGTGTGAGTTTGTTTTTTGGTTGTTCGGTTTGTTTTGTTATGTTTTTGATTTTCTACAAAAGAAAAATTCAAAGCAACAACAACTAAACACAAAATATGTAAATGAAACTACTTTAGTTAACATGGACGGTACTGTACTTTCTATATATTGAGTTTCTATTGGTTTTTTGTTTTCGTATTTTGTTTGTTTCTTGTGTAAGTTCTAAAAGGGTTTCTTCTGCTTGTATAAGATGTATATGTATATATATAGATCTATATAATTTTATAATCAAAATCAGCCTAAATGATTCGATATTCGTATAATGTAAGCTAGCATTTCGTTGTGTCATTGTGTGTGTGTGTGTGTATGTGGTGTTTGTGTTGTGTGTGTGTGTGAATGTAGTCTTCTTCTTTTTCTTGCTTGCACTGTTATGTGTGTTTAGTGTTGAGAAGCGTTCAACTTTTAAAGAGTGCAGAAAAAGCTTTGTTTGAAATTTTTTTATCTTGTTCATGTTCATGTTTTGCATGCAAAGTGAATAAAAAGATCTAATTTCACTTCTTTTTTTTTTAATTATTGCAATAATATTATGAGCACACAATTTCTAAAACATATTTTGTAGCTTTTTTTTTTAAGAGATGTTTTTTTTTTTGGTTTTTTCTTGTTTTTTGTTATAGTTCTACAAACAACATAGATTATATTAGTTAGGCAAGACATTGATGTATGTATATATAAAGTTCTATGTTCTTCTTTCTTTCTTTTCAGCTAATAAATTTAGTTTTCTTTTTTTTTTGTGTTTGCTGTTTTGCATATTCATAGGGAAAGAGAGAGATAGAGATTAAGCCTTTGCTTCTTATCAAATAGTTTATATTAATAAATAGTAAGCCAAGCATTAATTGGCCATAGGCAATTGTTAGTAAGTATGTAGAATATATTTGTGTTTTTTGTGTTTGTATATATGTATGTAGCATGTGTATATATTTTTTTTTATGCTAAAGTTTAACGAAGTTTTACATCTAGTTTCTACTCATTTTGCTTGCCATTTTTGCTAAAAAGAAAACAAATTTTTATGAAGAGAATGGATGGGAAAGGAGTGAATTTTAATATTATTAACTATAACCTTGCAGATGATTTTGAAAGCGATTTTTATAAAGGAATGTTTTCATCATATTCTATGACCCAGATAAGTTGGTATAAATGTATTAAGTTAAACTATATCTTCTTGGCACTATACCTAAATGAAATTGAAATTATTGATAAAACTTGAATAATTATAGAAAATATAAAAAGTTCAAATAAAAACTTAATATGTTTTTCTTACTTAGAAACCAAGTAATTAGACAGTTTCCTAAAAGTTCACAAATAATAATTTTTTAAGCAATTTTTTGTTTAGATTAGATAAACACAAAAATATTTGGAAAAAAAGGTTGAAAATGGTTTTAAAATCAATGTGGATAATATGAAAGGTTTGATTTAAATTTTAGGCCAAACCTTGATCCAACAATTCTATATAAGATGCTAAGCATTTAATATATAGTTTAATCGTCCTTTTTTATCTAATTTCAATTAGCTTATCAACTGCAAGGATATAGAAAAACTTTGGCTAGCCAGAGGATAGAAAATCGTTCTCGGGGGCAAACAAAATTAGTTAAAGGATTTTATTGATGAAAGCGAAACATATATTTCAGGCAATTAATTTAGATATTTATGTGTATGACAGTGTTCTAGGTGTGTGTGTATGAGTGTGAAGCATCAGAACGAGATAGAAAAACAAAAGAGAGAGACAGATAGATAGATAGATAGAGACAGCTGCTCGGCCGAAAAAAGCGCGGCAATTTGATAGATACTGGTGAAGGGATTTAGGATAGAATATTATCGTGATCATAATAATAAAAAACATATCATATTGATAGAGATATACTGTGAGAGTGAATGAGAGAGGGAGATTTATCTGTACTAAATAAAATACCAACACACAATAATGTATTTTTTTTTTTGCTTCAACTATATTTAGACATATCATTATAATAATAATAGTAATAATAATCATAATAAAACACACAATTTTTCAAAAAATAAAACATTAATAAAAACTATCGAAACTAGAATTAGAATTAGTGGCAAACATTGAAATTTGTTGTACAAAAAAAAAAACAAACGTTTCATAAACAGTTTCTTTTTTTTTCATTTGTTGATGTAGTAAATTAAAACAAAATTTTACAGAGATTAAAAGTAAGTAAGTAATATAATCATAATAATAATAATAATAATAATCATATATAGATGAAGAGTGAAAATGATTTGGTTTCTCTTTTTTGTCGATCTAAAAGTCTTAAAGAACACTTTAAATTAAAAACTTTAAACAAAAAGGTGCGCAAGTCAGTGGCAAAAAATAAACAGGCATTACATATACATATATAGAAAGATATTACCAATCTGATTTATATATATGTATATATGTATGCTGTCTCGCAAGAGAGAACTACTCTAAGGTAATCTTGTAGATCGGTTAAGTACATAAATTATCAATAAAACGCATAATAATATATAATGATAATAATAATTATAATAATAATGAAAAGGAAATAAAAAAACAAATCACACGAGATCTCTAAAATATTTTGTATAATTAAAAAAAATGAATCTTAGTTCTGCTTTGTCATTAAGTTTATTAATTTAACATTTTATGTATACATAAAACAAAAAACTTGTATAATACATCGAGAGCAGGATAGAGATATTGATATAGATTGATTAAGAGATTAAGTTAATAAACCAAAATAAAACAATTTACAAAGTTCAAACAAAAGGTTAAAAATTTTGAAACATAACATAAATTAAGGGTATTCTTTTTTAAAAAGAAGGGGGGATCGTGTTTTTTTTGGGGGCAAGTGGCTTAACAAAGTGTGTGTGTGTGTGAGTGTGTGGGTGAAAATGAGTGTGTCTGAGTTTAAGAGAGATATAAAAAGAGAGAGGTGGGAGGTGGGGACTTGTGATATTGATTAGTAAGCTAAATAGATGTAAATGTATATGTGATATACAATAAATATATATTTACGATTTACAAATCGATTTTGGTCAACGTTTAAGTGGGTGTAACAGTGTAGGTGTGTGTGTGTGTGTGTGAAACAGCTAGAGTACAGAGTAGTGTAGTGTGTATATAGAGTGTGTTTGTGTGTGTGTGTGTGTATAATGTAGATATATAGTAGCAGCATACAGCATATATAGCTTCTTGTATTTATAAATATATATATAGATAGACGATATCGTATATGTATATAGTATAGACTAAACTAGACAATATTCGTTATGCATCATCATCAACATCAACATCTTAATGTTCGTTGTTCAACAATTCTTTGCTTTAGTTAGTTATTTGTTTTTTTTTTCTCTTCATTCTTTTTTTTTTGTTTTCTTAATTTTTTTTTTTACGCCAACAATTTCAACATAGACATAAATATAACAGCATTCACACGATCTATGCATTTATGTGGGATAGAGCTATACATGATCTAACTAACTAAATTCTAAATTGTTTTTTAAGTTAGAATTAAACACAGACTGATAAACGAGAGATAAAATGAGTGAGAGTAAAAGAGACAGACAGAGAGAGAGAGACAGACAGCCAGCAAGAGCAATTTAGAGAGTTATAGAAAAGAGACAGACATAGAAAAACATCGTCTCAATGGCAAGAGCGTTCAATGAAAGTTGCAGGGAGAGGGTCAGAGAGCGTGTAAGCATTGAAATCGACAGCCAACAACTAGCGCCTTCGCACACAACTGTACCGCAGCAACAAAGAGCAACAGCAGTAGGTTTTTGTTTTTCATTTCATTATTATGGCATCCTTTCTAATATCTGTGTGTGTGTGTGTTTTGTGTTCAGGAACAAAAAATTTTCAGCTACTTGACTTGAATTGTAGAATCCTTTTCTTTCTTTGTGGTTGCTAAAGCGAGGATGGTTAATGGTCCAAGGGGAGGAAAAGCTATCACAGTACTTTTCGTTTAACCAATTCTGCATTTTGTGATCGATTAATCAAAAGGAACTTAAATCGTCTATATACGTGTGTCTGTGTGTGTGTGTGTTAGTAAGTGCTTTAAAAGCGCATCCTTCAATCTCCTTACGTCCTTCATCTTATTGTTATAAAAAATGGCAACTATTGCAAGTCATTTAGCGAGTTGTTTTGCATTTCTACTCAATGGCAACTTCTCAACACTGAAGGCTCTGCTTTTTGTACAGCCTGCCGCAGCGCAGCGCAGCAGCAGCAGCATTTAGTATCTTGTGTGAGTGTAGTGGTGTGTATAAGCAGCTTTGAAAGCTTTCTATCTTTTTTCTTCTTTTCCTTTCATTTCCTTTTTCTTTGTTGTTGTTGTGTTTTGTAAAACTAATGAGGCCCTATTTGGTAGTTACGGTTCGGTCGTCTATAATTATAAAGTCTAAAAAATAAACTGAGGCACGTTTTGTTACGTTTCACAATCAAATCATAATCTATTTTTTTGTTATTGTTTCGTTTAAGTACAGTTGGCGCTGCCCTTTTCATGCTTTTTAGGATGTCTTCATTTTCTTATACGGATTCAATACCATGGCACTGCCCTGGCCGGCACCCTGAGCAGCTGCAGCAGCATATTGTTGGGCAGCAAGTGCCCCAGCTGCATATTGCTGTTGACTTGTCGGCATGCCGTAGGCGGCGGCAGCAGCAGCAGCAGCTGCAGTCGTATAACCCGGAATTACACCAGTCGGATAGAAATAACCAGCAGCAGCAGCTGCCGCCGCGGCAGCCTGAGCCTGCTGTTGGGCAGCTGTTGAAGTGGGCACCGCCACATATTGATGGGCTCCAGTTGGAGCTCTTAGCAAGGCAGCCGGATATGCTGCTCCTGCTGCTGTTGCTGGTGGGGCAGCAGTTGCACTGGCTCCACGTACCGGAGTACCCGGTGCGGATAGAGCAACAGCGCCCGGATTGCCGGCACTCAAATTACGCATTTGAGCTTGGCTCTGCATTTGCAAGAGGGCAGCCATTGACATGGTCTGTCCGGGCATGGGAGGTTGCACGGGTTGCGGCACTGGGGCTGGCGGTGGGGCAGCTGGATTGGCAAAGGACTTGTTCAATGTCATTCCAGTGTAGGCAAGAGCATTGGCTGTGGGCACGAGCTTATTGCCCGCGGCAGCTGCTGTTGCTGCCGCTGCAGCGGCCAACTTGAGGGCATAATTCTTTTGGGCCACCTCTTTGGCCAAGGCGGCAGGATCGGCAGCGGTGGCATAGTAAGCCCCAGCCTGGGCAAAAGCTTGCTGGGGATATGCTGCCTGTTGTTGGGCATAGACAGCCGATTGTTGCACCTGTTGCTGCTGCTGTTGTTGTTGAAGATGAGCCGCCTGGGCGTAAACAGCAGGATTTACAGCCTGTTGCTGTTGGTGCTGCTGTTGTTGCTGCTGCTGCTGCTGTTGCATATGGGCTTGAACATAGGCTGGATTGGTATTGGCCATGGAAGTGATCACGGTTGTTGCATTACTATAGGCTGAATACAGATTGCCATAATTATAGGCGGGCATGGCATAAGTAATACGCTGTGTGGCCTGTTGAGCCTGTTGATAATAAGCGGCCGCAGCGGCTGCTGACACCGATGAAGCGGACACAGCGGCGGCAACATTGTTGCTGCTGCTGCTGCCACTAGTTGGTGTGGGCAAAATGCCGCCATTACTATAACGTGTATACGAATGGGAGGTGGATGACAAATCGTTGCCATTTTGTTTGGCATAAATGCCACGTAAAGCAGAACTTATTGTTGTTGCTGCTGCTGTTGTTGCCATGGCCGATGCTGCTGCAGAGCTGTTGTCACTGGCAACAGATTCATCATTATTGGCATATGATGTTTGTGATTGATCATGCTTGTTCAAATTATTATTGATATAGGATAAATAGTTATTATTGTCATTGCCATTGGGCAAAGGTAAAAGGCTATTAGTAGTTGTGGTTGTTGTTGTTGTTGCTGCTGATGTTACTGCTGTTGTTGTTGCAGTTGCAGTTGCATTTTTTTCGCTTTGATTGGAATTCTGGGGACTAAGGCTACCATTTGTTTGGTTATCTGAAGGTAAATCATTGGCTAATGCTGTTGCTGTTGTTGTTGTTGCTGTTGCTGCTGCTGTTGTTGTTGTTGGTGTAAGTGTTGTTGTTGGTGTAGATGTTGCTGTTGTGATGGTTGTGGCATTTGTTATTGTTTGTGTTGTATTACAATCAATAGCCGTAGCGATAGTTATAGCAGCAGCAGTTGAATTTTTTATTGCATCATGATCAGTCTCATGATCACTATTATTATGGGACTCGTGATTATCGTTGTTGTTATCGTTATCGTTAGCGATAATTTGGTTATCGTTATTGATATCGTTATGGTTATTATTATTATTAGTTGCTGATGTTGTTGTTAATATTGGTGAAATTGTTGTAGCAATTTGATTAATATTATTATTATTTAAATTACTGCTGCTTGTTGCTGTTGCAGCAGCAGTTGTTGTTGTTATTATGGCGCTACTTAATGCAACATGTGGTTGTTGTTGTTCTAGTTGTTCTTGTTGTTGTTGTTGTTGTTGTAGTAGTAGTGGTTGTTGTTGTTGTTGTTGTAGTTGTTGTTGTAGCTTTTGCTGTTGCTGTTGGTCATACTCACATGAGACTGGCACAAAGGGCTGCATTAATTGTTGATAGGTTGTCGCACCGGGTTGATACACTGGAATGCCAGATTTTTCGGCAGCTGGACGTTTGAACGGTACCATGCCAGAGAATTGCTAAACAATAACAATAAAAAAAAGGAAATTTTAGTAATTAATATTAGATAGAAATTAGTTGTTTTTATTATTAATAGTTATATATATGTATAGTTAATCAAGGTAATAACAATAGCTTACAAAACGAGCAAATTTGTTCGGTTAAGAAAAATTATTTTCTAATCACTAAATTCACATAATTTCTTTTTCTAAATTCTCTGCCAATAAGAGTTGTTGGTTTTCTTGCGATTATAATTACAAATTTAAAAAAAAAAAACAAAATGAAAAGATAACCAAACAAATATACGATATATTTTAAGTACCAAATGATCTATAAAAAAATATATTAATTTGTGGAATTTTATTAAAAAAAAAAAAGATATAAAAAACAGGTAAAAATTGCGTGCAATATTCATTATATTTATTTTGATTATGATAATGACAAGGATAATGATGATGATTGGTAAAAAAAATAACTTTAAAAGCTGTGCTTAGCAATTTTATAGACTTTGCCTGGTAAAAGATATTTTCGAATAGTCAGGATCAGATAATTTGTTAGTAAAATAATTTATTACTTCAATTTACTTCTGGAAGAGACTTTGGGTTTAAGTTTTATTCGCTTTCTATTTAATTTTATTGACGATCTGTTCTTTTTGAGAACGTGCTTGACTTTGGACTTATAAAATAAGAAACACCATATCTGAACATAAAACCTTTATATCAGTTTAAATGGTTTTTAATTTTCAGAATATGTTTAAAAAAATCTCATCCGAATTAAATATTAAAATATCTTTATATTAGAATGAAGAATATCCAAATATCTTTAGAAATGATCAGTTGATGTGTATATATTTTTATCGGAAACAGTTTGAGCAAGAAAGTAAAAGCTGGCATAGGAATTATTTCAGCAAGGACACATAAGATTACATGGAATCGATTAATTATTTTAGCTGGTTCCATTTGACTAGCAAATTTTTGCGGAAAAGGATTTTGGATCATAGTTTTTTTTTTTAGATTTCAGTTGCCCTTTGTTTTTTGTATTTAAAGTATTTTATTTTCAAATTACATTTAGATCCAATTTATTTTCAAATTACATTTGGATAAATTCCGTTTCTTTTTTGAACAACAAATTTCATAAAAATTCCAGCCATAAGTTATAAGCTTTTATTTGCGAAAATAATTAAAAAATTAAGTCTATATACTCTTTTCCATATATGTATTTTATAATCAAAATAAATTGTTTAATTTTGGTCAATTTCAATTTTTTTTTAGAGGTTTATAGTGTTTGAACGAGTGCGATAAAAAAGAGTTTATAAATATTTATAAATGGATTTTGGATACGTTTTTTGACGATTGGATTTGAATTTGCAACAGTTTTGATCATCAGATCGATTGATATTTGGTTTGTGTTATGCCATGTATTTATTTTTTATTTTCTTTTTCAATTTGAGTACTTACGAAGTTTTCATAGTAAAATGAACCAACCGTTTTAGCATCCATCTTTTTGGCATTTATAATTAATTTGAATTTGTTTAGTTATACGATTTTTGGTTATTGGGTCATATTTTTTTTCGGTTAATTTGTTGTTTTGATTGGTGGCGGGGTTGAAGGGGGTGATGGTCAAATTATTAACAATCAATTTAAAATTCCAACATAAACGAAGATATAACAAGAGAGAGAGAGAGGGGAGAGAGAGAAGAGAGAGAGAAGAGAGAATACAAATGAAATTAGTGGATATATATGCTTAGATTTAACTTAAGTTTTTCTGCTTCTTCTTTATATATATTAAGATCGAAATGATAATATGCTTAAAGCGTGAGCACGAAAATTGAATTGAATTGAAGGGCAATTCAAGGGGGGGCCAAAATGTTGGAGTGGAGTGGTGGTTGGTGATGGTTGGTGGTGTTGATGGTGTGGGATAGTACCGCAGAGAAATGCATGTTCAACTAATTAACGACGAAAAGCACTTAAACAATTAAGCTGACTAACTGCAAGAGCTAAGGGCGAACACAAAAACGGAATAAAACGCAAAAACAAAAAAAAAAAATCACAAAAACAAAAAATCGAGAAAAAAAGCATATATAATATAACGAATGGAATGAATGAAGAATGGGCAACAACATTCCAACTTTGGCATATAATCAGTTAAATCATTTTAATTAACACAGCGCTGCCAAGGTAGAAATGTGATTGTAATTTATCATACTATACAGTTACATATATACAAAGTGAAGTATATATATATATATAGAGGTATATATAAATGTTTAATTGGGTTAAATTCGCAGGCACGCGAAAGTAGAAGCAGCAGCAGCAGCAATGGCTAAAGGATATTACATATTTGCAGAGATGAAGTGAGGTGAAATGAGGGGAAAAGGTGTTGAAAGTAGGGAGGGAAGTGAGAAGAAAGGGGAAGGCTAGAGTGGGTGGTATAGTGGTGCAGGTGGCAAGAGTTGTTGATGATGAAAGTCAAATAGGCGTGGTAGTGTGTGTGAGTGCCAGTGTATTGATTAGTAAATATGTCTATATGTATGCAGATGTCTGTCTGTCTGTTTGTGTGTGTGTGTGTGTGTGTGTGTGTGTGTGTGAGTGTGCTTGTGTTTGCGCTTTTGATATATCTGATAATGACTTCATTTTGTAAATTAAATGCTTAGTGTGTGGCGTTCCTGACTAACCAACTTGAACTGCCAGAGCAATACTGATAATGAATGTTAATTGATGGCACTTTGATGTGCGTATGTGCAGAAGCATCTATATGTGTGTGTCTGTGTGTGTGTGTGTGTGTGTGTGTGTGTGTGTTTGTGATAGAGAGAGTCTTATACCCCCCTCACATAAACAGACATTTAAATTTTAACACCTGCCCTAAAAAATATGCTATGGACAAACGTTCTAGTCATTCGAGTAGGCAAAATATGTGAAAAATATTTCTAAATTTGTTCCAACTTCAAGTATTAGCCTATGACTTAATCGGTTCAAACATTTATTGGCTATCAAAGAGAGCTATTAAGTCATTAACATTATGAGTTATAACAATAATTATTATTCTCTAATTTTGGCTAACATTAATCGGCTATTTATCATCCATGCTTTTGGCTAATGCATTTTAGATTAAGCTACGGAATAATTAACCGAGTTGGTTAATCATGGGAAAATTATTCGCATTTTCTAACAACGAACAATTGATGGTAAAATATACCAAAACTATACCCCACTTCATGAGGCTCTTACTGGGTATATTTTGGAATGATCAAGTCTTTATTAGCCCCTTTTGATAGCAATTATTTTTAAAATATAATCTGCGGTAATGCAATATGAATAAATGAATCTTAATGAGATCTATCTCTCATGAGATAGTTTTGATCAAGGTCTTTTAAGCATCGGCTTTAAAATTCGAATATTTCCAAAACTTTAAGTCAAGAAGTTTGCAGAGTGTAAATCGAAGTATAAACATTGATCATAAACTAAAACGGAATTCGTAACATTTCATATCCTTTTAAATCCAAACAGAATTGCCATTTGAACTTGATCTTATTGTTTGAACTAATTTTCCGATAGATTAGCCTCTTCAGAGAGTAAATATGAACGGAAGAAAGTGTTTAATTAATTGACTTAAATAGATGAACTCTCAATTGAATAACCTTAGCTTCAATTTAATGTCAACTAAATTGATCATTATTTAACTAATTGCTAAACAAAATGTATTCAACTTTTTGCATAGCATAGCATACTTATAAGGGCAGTTAAGAACTAATTAGATTATCGTTGCTTTTAATTTGGCAAATTGAGATTTGTTTTTAAATTAATAATATGTAAATTTGTATATTGCATGCATTAAAATAAATTCATTTAAAAGCTTTCGTATCAACTAATGAATTGCATTTGTCAAGCAAATATATACAAATCAAAAAACCAGCAAAACAAAAAAACAAGTGTTAATAAATTAATTTGAAATAAATTTAAACACAAGTAGAGTTGGAATTATAGAAGAGCAACACAACACAACAACAAAATTAAGGAAAAACAAAAGTGAGATAAAGTTAATAAAAAGGAAAAGAAAAGAAACAAAAGGGAAAACAAAAATACCAGTGGAAACATATCAGTAGTTGTGTCCGCTGCCCGCTTCTTGCCCACTTCCAGTGTGTGATGATGATGGCCCATTACAGCAGCGGCGGCAGCAGCGGCGGCAGCAGCAGCAGCGGCAGCAGCGCTATTCTGGTTCGGATTGTTCAGATTGTTGTTGTTGTTGTTGTTGTTTGTGGCTGTTGTTGTTGCTGTTGCTGTTGTTGGTGATGATGGTGTTGGTGCTGCTGCCGTTGATATGGTGTTCAATTGCTGGTGGTGGTGGTGGTGGCTCTGCAGTTGGTGGTGTAGGTGGTGTTGCTGGTGTAGATGATGGTGTGCCGTAACAGGTGAGCTCTGTACAGTTAGTCCCAAAGTCAGTTGTGTGTGTGTGTGTGTGTGTGCGTAAGTGTGAGTGTCACATAATTTAAAAACAATTGCACAAAAATTATGATAGTTATGCAAATATATATAAAGGATTCCAGATGGAAATTGATTTTTGCCCATAATCAAACATTTAAATTATGTGTGTCCATTGAATAATGGAATGAATCCATTTGAATAATTCAAGCAAACATTTTTGGGTGTTGGCATATTTAATTGATTTTCATAGATATATATTTTTTTTTGTACCCCAATATTTGCAAGATTTGAAAATGAATTATTTATATTGTCCATTGCAGTAGTTTGTTTGTTTGTTTGTAATGAATGTATTTGTGTGTGTGTGTGTAGGTGAGACCATCCATCGTAGAAGCAATTACAGTTTGTGTGTGTGTGTGTATATGTATATGTATGTGTGTTGGCACAGGCGTAACAGATGAAATACATAATAATAGTAGAATAGTAGAATATGAAGTAAAAAATAGTATATAAAAATCATATAAATTGAAATTCTTTTTGTTTTTTGTTTTAAATAAATATCTTAAAATCAATTGTTGTTAGAGTTGGACAGTTTGATCAGTTCAATATATATATTATAAGAAAATTCGCATTTATCGAAGAAGCATAAACAACTAATAAAAGTGAACAAAGCTTCAAGAAAGCAAAACCAAAATAGAAAATAAAATAAATGGCAGAGGCATGTGTAACCTTACTTATCAGTTAACTTAATTGGATTTATCATAAAGATATAGTATATGTGTATATAGTGTATTTGCAACAAAACTCTTACTTAATTGATTTGTCACACATTCGTATTGTTTAAATGGAATAATTTGAAAAAATTATAAACAAATTAGAAACCATATACAAAGAAACATATTTATATAGATAGTCTATTAAGATGTTTTGTTTTATTTTTTTCTTTTCCAAAAGCTAATTACACACCAATAAAGAAATGAACACAAAAACTTGGCATACTTCTAGGCTTTGGCAACCAAAAAACAAAAACCCCAATTTAGAGAGAAAAAACTAAAAAACCCAAGAATGGACACACAGTGATTATGCAAACGAGTTCAAGATTTAATACCCTTTCCGGCAAGTTATTTGGTTGATTTAGCATTAAGGGGGAAAATATTAAAAAATGTAGCCTATCTTCCCTTGAAGATGCAGTATATACATTTTTAACAAATTGGACAATAATACCAATAAACTTAATTTAAAGACAAGTTTAGAACAAATTGTTGAAACACTAACAATTTTTGCATTAGATTTTAACCAAGTTGAAAAGTTAGCACCTTAAAAAATAGTCATATATCGACTTTGTTGAACAATGTATCAACTCTTTGTGATTCTTTAAAGAGTGTATATGGAAATACGTTGATGATAACATACAAGTTTTTTGTCTGCCACGTTGGCTTGATGTCACTGGGAATGAATCCTACAAAACGGATTAATTCGCTTGGGCACCGAAAAAGTTTTTCGCTTCGTTTCTATAGTTTCTTTTTTTTGGTTTTGGTGGGTCTATATGGAAATGCCGAGTGTGTATGAGTGTCTGAGTATATGTGTGTGTGGCAAATGAAAGAGCCAACTGAGAGTCTATAAAAAATCAGCAGGCAGGCAGAACCAGGCTACTGACCAGACAGATAGACAGACAGACCGAACAGAGACAGCGACAGCGACAGAACAGGACAGGCAGGACAATTCATTGGCATGGAAATCTCTGCTTTTAGTTAATTTTCCGGTTCAAACGTTATCCGGCTCTGACTAATCCATGATGTTTCGTTGCTGTTGGTTGGCTCTTTCTCTGCTTCAGGCCAGGTTGACATTTACATTTTTGGTCAGTTTCAGGTCAAAAAGCACAAAAAACACAAACGGACTTACAGCGGGGTCATGCCATAGCCTGATACTTCCACGTTTTTCTCATTTTTTTTATGTTGTTGGTGTCAAGCTTACATATGGGCTTAAATGTAGTTCCCTTTTTCGTTTTACCCCACGCCTCTTTTCTTCTTCAGCAGCGAAAAAAAAACTTAAATGTTTAAAGGATAAAAAACTGAATCAACGTGAGACTCAAAAGGGGAATGATAATGGCCAACAAAAGGAAAAAAGCATAAGAAACTATAGAATACTTAGCGGCATGGCAACGGCTATAAGAATATAGTTCATTTGACGTATTTTTGGTTTCTTTCATCTAAGCTAAAAGCTCTTATAGACAAAGCCTTAAACAAAATGCTTCAAAAGACGCACATTTAATGTATATGTATGGTGGTGCGTGTGTGTGTGTAATGGTGTGCGTGTGTGTTTGTGTAGGTGTGTCAAAATGACAATTTGATACAATAATCACGTTTGTCGTGTTGGCCAGGTTGCCAAAAGAGAGAGCGCGAGGGAAGTGACAGGAAAAACCGGATAGGCAGGCTTGGTTGTTGTCTCGATTGAATTACGCCTAAAATGCTGCAACAATTTTTCACTTTATGCGATATTATGCTGCAATTATGTGTGTCATATAAGTCCCCCTCCCTCCCATTCACCTCACGTCGTCTCCCTTATGCTGGCATATTCTGCCTGTTTGCCTGCCTGTCTGTCGTTTTTTTTTTTTTGGACAACGTTGTTGTTGTTGTTGCTGTTCCTGTCTTTCTTGTTGTTGTTGTTGTTGTTTTGCAGCATCAAATAAATTTTCAACAGAAAGCAATTAAGTCGCGAATTAAGTGCGCCGCATATAGGCAGGCAGCCAGGACGACGCAGGAACCCAGCATCAGCAGCTCTCAGGACCAGCATCAGGACATGGATACGTTTCTCACATGTACCTCACGTATGCGTGTCTGTGTGTGTGTGTGTGCGAGTATCTGCGTGCTCAAAGTTTTAACGCGTTGTAATAAATGTTAATTTTGGCCCCAACGAAAATCAACATTTATGGCGTATTTTATATATATGTATATATGGCGGGGCAGCAGCTACAACATATTTTCCATGTTGCTGAATAACGGTACTCTTGCCTGTCAAGTGTGCGTATGTGTGTGTGTGTGTGTGTGTGTGTGTGTGTGTGGAGATTATATTCTCCGGCTATATAACAGTTTTATGGTTGTGCGTGTTTTTCAAGTCAAATTGTTTAAAATGCAATTTTCTTATACTGTTTTTTTCTTTTTTTTGTGCTTCTCTTTGATTTATGTAGCTACAAGTTGCTATTTATGTATATACAAGAATATATAATCTAATAACTGTTATCAATTTGCTTTTATATACATTGAAGAATAAACCTAAAACTGTAATTAAATGTAATCTTGCTCTCATACATTGGACACCCAATTTGCAGAAACTAAACCTCTTATTTCTTATGTACTAGAAATTTGTGTAGCATAATCTAGGGGGCTAAGCTGCAACATAAAATGCCAAAAAATTTGTTTGCTTTTTTGCACATTAATTAAAAGTAATTTTTATTTTCATTTGCGCACATGCATTCTTAGAGAGAAAGAAAGAGAATTAGAAAGAGATAGCAAGTTGCTATTGCTAATTATAATAGGTAAATATATATATATATATCTAGATTAGTGCATAAGAGATTGAGAGGAAGAGGAGTTAAATATACATATATTTGTATGTATATATATATATATATATAGTGTTTATGTGTAGGTGAGTTTGGTTTGTTTGAGTTTCTTTTTGGCAAAAAAAAATAACTCAAAAATTCATAAGACACTAAGGATCACATATATAAATATATATAGATATAGATATGTGTTGCAAGGGAACGAAACGAAGCGAAAATCAAGAGATTGGAGATTCGTCAAAACAATAAAAGAAAAAAAAAAGAAACGTACAAACAAACAAACGAGTAAAGGAAAAACACAAACAAAAGAAACAAAAAAACAACGAAAGGAAAAAGGTGAAAATTATATATAAGAAATATAGAAGAGAAGAAAAATGATAGCCATACCGCAGCTGCAGCAGCGACAGCGGTGGCGCGTGTTTGGGCCGCTTTTAATTGTGCCTGTAGGTGCAGGGGGGGATGAAAGTAGCGGCAGGGTTCACGTGCGCATCTGCCCTTCACGGCGTCCATGCAAACCGTGATGGAACCATCATCGTGCCGGGCGACACTCTCCTGAGGATGCGCGAAACGGCATTCAGATTCGGCGCGTTTGCAGGCGCCGCGCAAGAATTCGCGACAGACCTGCAGGTGGGAAGGAAGGAAGGAACACGAACGAACACACACACCACACACGCACACACACACACACATATATATATATCCAGTTTGTTGTTGCATTTTGTTGTTGTTTGCGAGGGATTTTTATTTTTGTTTTGGCGTTCGATTCAGCATTTCATTTTATTCATTTGTGGACGAAGGAGTAGAAGAGTTGGTTGATTGCAGATTTGTTGTTGGTTCATTTGGTTGTTGGTTGGTTGGTTTGGTTTGGTTGGTTCGTTCGGTGGGTTGGTTGGTTGGCGGGCGGCGTTGGGCAGCGGTTTTTAGCAAAAAAGTGGCAGCAGTTGTGGGTACAAATTGTGTGTGTGTGTGTGTTTTTTTTTGGCGGTTGGTGGTGTGGTTGGTGGTGTTGTTGTTGTTGTAGTTGTTGTTGTTGGTGTTGTGATGGTGTGGTAGTTGTTGTTGTTGTTGGTGGGTGTGGTGGTGGTGTTGGTGGTGGTGGCGGGGGGTTTTGTTGGATAATGGAAGGATATTCAGTAAACAAGTTCATTTTGTTTCTTTCTTAAAAAGTATTTGTTGTAGTTGTTTGAGAGGGATTTTTATTTTTTTGTTAAAAAAAAGAAGTTTTCTATATATATTTTGTTTTAATATATATATTTTTTTGCATTCCCATTAACAAGCTTCGCATTTTGGTTTTTTTTTTTGTTTGTTTTGAGGTTAGGAGCCGATTAATTTGGTTGGTTTGTTGCCTTTTTTTTTGGTATGAGTTTTGGTTATTTTTTTTTGGCGTGCCGATTAGCTTTTTTCTTTTGTTTTTTTTTAGAGTTTGTGCTTGTTGAGAAATACAACACAAAAAGCACGCAAATATAGAGATATTTAAAAAAAAACAAGAAAGGAAACAAAAGGAAAAAAGAGAATGCAAGGATTATAAATATAACAAAATAAAATTCAAACCAAAAAGTAACTAAAACAAAAGAGGGACTAAATGCTCGATCAGAGAGATAAAAGAGATATATGAAGAAAAAACCAAAGATTGATAGTGTTAGAGAGAGAAAGAGAGATAGATAGAAAGGGGCTGGGGGACTGTAGTGAAATAAACTAAGTAAAGGAATGAAAAAACTACCACGAAAGTAAAGATAAAAATTTATAGAAAATTTCCACAGAAAAACTCTAAAGGAAATACTAAAAACAAAGACTTCTAAAAGTCTAACAATCTAATTTATTAAACAGAAACGAAAACAAAACTAAACTTTTTGAAAATTTTGACCTAACATTTATTTATAGAGCTACTCACAGCTAACGGTTACGATTAGATATAGGTTTCTATATAGTAAAAAACTAAACAAAAAAAGTATCTGCTAATTTCATTTCTTTCCCTTTTATTAATAATTTTACTTTGATGAAAAAGAAGTAAGTGGAAATTAAAAAAGAAATTTAAAACAAAAATCGATGTCAAGTGCAATTGAATTCTGCAACAAATTGTTAAATTTTTGCTTTTGATTGTTTATTTTGTTTGTTTTTCAAGGGCGAATTTAATAAATTTATTGAAATATTTATAGATATTAGGTATACATATATAGAAATTGTATATACAAAAAAAAAAAAAAAAATGGGAGCGCTTTTGTTTTTGTAATTGTTGTATTTGTTGTTGTAGTAAGAATAGTAGTAGTTTTTTGGTTGTATTGTTTTTGATTGGTTTTGATTTGCTTTAATTTGCTTTTGACCATCAAAAGTATGGAGAAAAGTTTTGCATTTATAGCTGCAAAGCCATAAGCGCCTAAAAGGCTGCAACAAATTGGGCTTAGAGACTTAATACACTTAAATGGAATCACAATTAAACAACCAAAGAAGTTAAATCAAAATAATAAAACAATAAAGAGAACTAAAAACAAATTTTTCTTGCTTTTTTGTATATTACAGAAAATGAAAATAGTTTTGGCATTTTTAGTTTCCATCTTTTGCAGTTTGTTAGAAAACAAATAAACAAAAAAAGTCAAGTTAATAATTATCATCAATACGAATGTGTGTGTCAAATCATTTTTCGGTATTTATTTTGTTGTTTTCCATGACAAGACAACAACAATAATAAAATAACCGTACAAGTTGTTAAGTTGCAATAGTTTTTCATAGTTTTTCTTTTTGTTTTTTTTTTTTTTTATACATATAAATGAGTCTTAAATAATACAAGTTTTTGGCATGCCACAAAAAAAAAAAAAAAAAATAAAACATAACGAAACGAAAACGAACCGAAACAAATTTTGCTCAATTTGCTCTTGTAAGTATGTTTATGTCAAATTCGTTTCAATTTTTGTTCAACAAACAAACGAAAAGCATTAAACAATAATTTTAAATTATTTTTAAACATTTAAATCATAAACATTGAACAAATAAATTCATATAGTAGTTAATTGATATTGAAATTGGAAATATTCATATTCATATTGCTTAAAATGGGGGTATAGGTAGGAGGGGAAAATACATTTGTTTTGGATGCATGGAAAACTCACCTCTAATCGGTCGGAACGTGGTATTTTCTGTTGGGCCACCTGCACAGTCTGTGGAACAACTGGTCCCAGTTGTGAGGCAACGGCCGTTGGATCCGGCCCCAGTAAAGTAGGCACTAAGTGTCCAGTTGGATAATATGGACTATATGTGTTGGCTGGTATTCCAGACAAATATGGATTTGCGGCCTAAAGGGAGAAAGGCAGAGACACAAAGACACAGAGTGAGAGAGAGAAAGCCATTAAGCCATTATAATAATTCATCATCAGAGTATTTGTCAAAGTGAATGAAGAGAGGGGGAGGGTTGGGCTAAATTCTAGGTAAGTAAGTAAGTGTGTGTGTCCATTTATCATCTGCAAAATACTTGCCACAAACAGCAAAGCTATTTCTATATGCATTTTGTGTTCTCTCAATCTAAAATGATTTGGAATTTAACTTACTTAAATTGTGTACAGTTTGATTATCTTTTCCTAACAAAACTATAATCAACTTTGTTATAAAGCTGTTAATCTAATTGGAAATAATTTAAAAGTTCTATACAAGTATACCCTCTAAATTTTAAAGTTATATAGATTAACTCTTAGTCTATAAAGGAAAGGAAGGAAACATCCTGCATTGAATAAAAGATTCTTTACCGAATTAAGTTGTGACTGATTGCTTAATATCTTGATTTTTTTCTATGTCTTTAAACAATTCCGACTTTATTTAGCTCATATTAGGTTATTCCTTTTCCTAAACGTTATCTAAAGACAGGTATATCTCCGTTTTCTTCCTTTCCTACCAAGTTATTATGAAATTTTCATAGTAATGTCTTGTTTAATTTTATTAAGAGTAGAAATATTTTATATTGGAATTTAAATCTAACAATAAGACTAAAAATGTCATGATTTTTATGGAATTCTTCTAAATTGAGTCCAATGGAAATCTTCTAAAATAAAGTCTATAAAAAATAGAAGAAGAAGTCATATATTAAAGTACCGTTTGAAATTGGTAAAGAATTAAACAAGTAGGAGATTGACAAAGATGATTCAAATTTCACTAATAAAAAACAGTACTAGCCAAAAGAACTGACTTAAGAAAGTCCTTGACAGTTTCTGTGTGTGATTTTTGTTAGAGAAACCCAATTAATTAGCCTTTATATGAAACCTTTTTCTCTTAAAGAAAAAAGGAATAAACAAAACCTCAAAATGAATAGTATCTTTCATTAGAACTTAGCAATTTAATGAGCTCTACTTATAAATTACCCACACTAATTAACAAACGACACAAAGGCATTAATTGTTTAAACTATATACATACATTTCCTAACATGCACTTTAAAGGCAAAATGGCCTCAACCCCTTCCAACAACAAAAATGTTATCTCATTTATTCATAAGAGTATCTGAAAGTTTCTTTTATGGCATATGCCCCGCCTACATCATTCAGTGGGTTTTTAATATGCTTAACACGCTCTCAGTGGGGGAGGAGAGTAAAGTGAAACAGCAAATTTCTAATCCTACTCTAATGAAAATTCATGCATTTTTCAGCACTCTGACTGAGTCCTTTTTTTAATGGTTGCTGGCGTTTAGCAGCGTTGTGGAAAGGGAAAATAATAAAAAAAAAAACACGACTCGCTTTGGCAATTATTTGAGAATTAATTTTCGATTTGTTAGATGTTGAGAAAAGGAATAGAAGACAGAAGAAGTAGATGAAAAAATGAAAACCTCAAAATGAACTGAACCCAATGAATAATACATGGCTACTGCTTCGTTTTCATTTCCTTCCTTTGACTCATTTTCGCGCATTTTGAATAGATTTTTTTTTCAGCTTCCTCTTGGTTTTTTCTTTTTGGCTTGGGTATATTCATAGTCATGCTTTGCGTTTGCTTATAAATATTCATATATAATTTTTCCTTTCTTTTTCACTGCTAAACTAGAATTTTGCTTCTTTTGGGTTCTGGCTTAGGAATTCAATTAAAATATTAGACTAAAAGAGAATGAAATGGGTCAGAGGGCATAAAAGGATAGAGGAAAATTACTTACCACAGCTTGCACTTGGCCCGATATAACCGGCTGACCGGGTGCTATGCCCATCTGTTGCATCAATGCGTTCTTTAGGGCCAAATGATTGCGTCCATTTATCAATAATTGATCCTTCAAATGCTGTGGTGGATGAAAATATTTGCACGGCGGTTTATCACGATTACAGCGACCCTGCAAAAGTAAGAAAGAAAAAAAATATAATAAATATTTGCAACATCAATTTGTAAATGCAAAATATGTTTATGACATATTTCATAAATTGTATTATGAATGTTAAATCTTTATATAAATGATTGTGACTAACCAGAGAGAACACAAATTTCAGCAAAAGAATAAACTTAAATAAACAAAAGTTTCAACTAACTTTGCTGCAAAAGGTAAACATTAGAATAATGTATACTTTCCACTTTGGTATTCAGCACATGGTTGAATAATCACCGAGCTTAGATTACCATCATTCTGTCCACTTTCATGTCCAACTATTATTTTCTTTGCTCTATGTATTTACTTAAACCAAATCGTGCAATTAACTGCATGAAATTGCCCTTCGTTTTTATTGCATACCTTCCGCCCCCCTCCTATTTACATTGCATACATTTCTCAACATTTTTGATGCAAAATTCTTGAAATAACAAAAAAAAATAAACATTAAACATGCATATTTTGAATACCCTTTGTGAGTCCTTGGGTTAATTCAGTATATTTAAGTAACAAGTCATTGTTAGCCAAAATTTCTATACAGAGCTGTTCACTTTTTTATTTTAATTGAAAAATTATCAAATAACGAGTAGAAGTACATATTAAGATATTTCAGTTTAATTTTATATTGAAAGTGTTTGCTGATTTCGTAATTTTTGCGGTGCCTAACAGGGAATTCAAATTTATGTTGCCTACTTTGGCGGGCTGCAGATATAAATTAAAAAACAATCATAAGATGATTAAATTAAGTTTATTACAACCTTAAAAAATTAAAAACCCTAAGAATTTTTATTAAAATTACTAAATTTACTTAATAAACTAAGTTGTTTGCAAAATTTTCATATTTTTTCATTCATTAAAGTACAAAAATTTTGGTTTTGCCTCTTAGATTAGTTTTGATTGAAATGTTATGAATTATGTTAATTTTTATAGGATAATTGTGTGCTCGTCTTAGTTGCTTACAATTTTTACTTGACGTGCTTCGAGAACATTTTTAGGAAAAGGCAAAGTAACAACCCTTCGAAGCAATTAACTGCATGAAATTTTGCATTTCGCTTTCATTTTCACAGTTGTAGTTTTTGGCATTACACAAACATTTCTCAACATTTTTAAGGGGAAATTGTGGTAGTAATTGTTGTTGAGAATAATAACAAGACCGAAAACAGCAAACATGGATACTGTTTTTTTTTTCTTTCCTTTTTTTTTTTTTTGTATTTAATGGTAACTGCAAAAAATACACAAGAAAAAAATGAAAGCGCGGAATGAATTTCACTTCATTAGCACGTGTAATTATGGCCAGGGATTATGGCTTTCAACTCGCTCACTCTCGCTTTGTGTTGGCCTGAATGTCAACAATAATTTTAATGACCATTTGTGTGTGAGTGTGTGTGTTTCAGTGTGTGTGTGTAAGGGAGAGTTGGCTAATGCCCTTTGGCAGTTCGTTGGCAGTAGGCATGCAATATTGCATGTTGGCAAAAAAAAAACAGGAAAAAAGAAAAACGAGATTTTTCACAACCAAGCCGCCATAATTTCACCCACAAGTAGAGGGAGAAGGAGAGAGAGAGAGAGAGAGAGAGAGAGCGAGAGAGAACAGACGAGTAAACAAATATGCATGTAAATTATATTTAATTCAGAGCAAATGAAGTTAACAAATATTTGCATAAACCAACGACGAGGAGATGATGATGGCAACAAGGACTACAACGACTCCTCCTGGACAACACAAACACACACAAACACACACACATACAAGTTGAGTTGTAAAATACCATCAAAAAAAGCATTAACCAAAACTAATTTCAAATGAAACGAAGTATCGCATACCCTAAAAAAAGACTTAATTGTCTTTTGAGATACTCTTGAGCTGTTTTTTATTCCGATTTAATAAATTGTTTGATCTAAGTTGATCGAAGAAAACCTTTATGGTCTTGGCTTAAGGATAAAAAGCTTTGGTAGCTAAGAACAAAGGTGATGAATGCCAAAAAGGAGAAAAAAGCGAAGATCAAGGTTAAAGAACATCAAAAAAGGAAGTGTTTCAAGATGATAGAATCTATTAATTGTCTTTGAAATCTTAAAAGTCAAGAAAAAAAAGCCATTTTATGTAATCAAATGAAATATTATAAAATAAGTTTAGGGGACATCAAAAAGAAGTCTCTGACTCAAAAAAGTTTGATGATTAGGCACCTAGTAGAGACATTTTCCACAAATGTCCCATCAAAGGGTATACAATTCTCCCCTATTCTCTTCTTTTCCTCTCTCACACTGTGTGTATGTGTGCATAAATTGATTGTTTACTTGGCCATTGCACAAACAGAACATGATGGCATATTCTTTATATATTTTGTTTTTTGCAATTGAAAAATGTTTTTAAAAATTCAATATATATTTGAATGAATGCAAGATTTAAAACTGAGAGAGAGAGAGAGATAGAGAGAGAAAGTGATAGAAAGAGATGACAAAAGTTTTAAGCAAATATAAAAATATTGAATTAGACTAATTAATTGGCAAAGTTCATTGAAATTTTGTGTATTGATGATGGCATTTCAAACAATTTAATAAGCTTCTGTATTTCAATGTTTCTCATTTTGAAAATTGGCTGAAAATATTTGACTAATAAATACTTTTGGTAATGTTGGTTTTGCAATTTTGCTATCAAATGCAAAATGCATGCAAAATATTTATTGACAATAAGCAAATATTTTTGGCTGCTTAAACTCAAAAATTTCAATCAGACACACACACACACACAGATACAAACTAACACATCAAATGTGTCGCCTAAAAGCAGGCAACACTGAGCAGTGGAAATCAGCCAGCAGGCAACAGCCAACAGCCACTTGCTTCACGAATACATAGCAAGCGATGTGCATGTATGTGTGGGTGTGTGTGCATGTGTGTGTGTAGTATGTTTTGTTTGTCTATTTGTCAGTATGTCGGTGCGTTTGTTTGTTTGTTTGTTCGTTTATTTGTCTGTTTGTCTGTGTAGCAATGGCTGTAATTTAATGCTTCGATTGAGTTTATTTAACAACAGCAACAGATTTCATGGCTGCATTTTTCAGATGCTTTCTCACTCTATCTCAATTACTAGCTATGCTATTCTCCTACTATCTCTCTCTCTCTCTGTCGTTCGTTTGCTCCTTTTTCATGTTGTGTTTTCAAATTGTTTTGCAAAATGTCGCTACAATTTGCCTTCTTTTCTCTCTGGCACTCTATCCTTTATACATTTCATTCATTATAATGTGTACACTCGCCGCCACTTGTACTAATTTGCAATAATTAAATACTAATGCGATTTTTATAACATCGTCGACGTTCCCCATTCTATCTAACCAAATCTCTACTTGTTGCCCAGGCAACGGCACTTGTAACTAGGTTAATTGCAATTGATTGGCAATAAGGCGCTCAGGCGTACAGGCGATGGTGGCTCTAGCAACAGTTTAAGATATTTGATTGGTTTATCATTAGCCAGAGTCTAGTAAATGGGTCAACGTCATAAACTGACCTAATGGACATGGCTATAAAATTTAATTGGGCTTCTTCTGCACACAACAAAACCAAACAAGCATATGTTAGGTGAAGTGAAAAGTATTGATTGACATCAATTTTGCTTTAGAAAATATTCAATTATAAAACATTATCCATTGTTAAGCCATACCTTATAGATTTTAAGATAAATCAAATTATTTGACTTAAACAATTGAAACGAATTGCATAATAGATCGTGTCATGTAGATACTGTCTATTCTTGTTGATTATATTATTTGTTATCCATTTCTGTAGTGACAGATTGCAAATATAAATTTTAAAATGAAATAAAATAACAGTTTTTTTTGTTTGCAATAGAAAAATGTTTTGTTAATATATCGTGTTGCCCGTGTTGGATTATGAAACAAGAATTGGATATTAAAGACAATCAGTTTTGATGAGCTTCACTCAAGCTGGACAAAAATCTATTACAAATTAATAATAATCACAAATATATGCATTAATTTTTAAAAGTTATTATAGGTACTTGGTTTAAATTAGATATACATTTGGACTACTTAAAGTTATATGTATATTCATATTAGAAAGATGTTAGATCCCCAAACATATTTAGAGATTAGCAGGGCAAAAAGTAGCATGTCTTAGTCATCATTTGAAAATATTTTCTCGAATAAGTCTCAATGAAAAACTTTTCCAAAATACAATTTATGTGTTTTAAATTTTCAAACAAATTTGTCTTGATTAGTGGGAAGCCATGAAAACAATGTTCTTCTGCCTCTTCTGTCTCTTCTGGGCAATCATTCACACACAATCGTTTTGCAATTTTTAAAGATATTTCCCAATGTCATTTTGTGTAGAAATTTAAATTGCATTTGGCTTTGCCCAGCCACTACAAGTACAATCAAATAAGACATTACTCTTTGCCTGGCATCAGGAGAGAAGCAGGAGCAGGAGCGGGAGAAGGAGCAAAAAGTGGTTGGCTGGTTGGATGGTTGGTTGGTTGGTTGGCAATGCCATCTTTTCGCACGTTTTGCATACTATAATGCGCCGTTGGCCGTGGCAGACATTATCTCAAATGCCAAGTTGCGCGTGGCTATGGCCTCATGGTGTTGGCCCCTTTTGCTCTGCTCTGTGGTGCTTGGCTTGTAGGGCAATTTCTTTTGGCTGGCGCCCGTAGATATGCAACACTTTCTTGCCGCCTTGAGTTCTCCTTCTGGTGCTTCTTCTTATTCTTGTTCACTCTGTTTGACATTGCCACCGCGATTTTCTTCTCTTTTTTACGTTTACGGAGAGGTTTTACTTTTTTTTTTACGTTTTTTCTCTTTATTTTTTTGCCATACGCCACACTAAACATTTTCATGTCATTTCGATTGTAATCTGCATGAATGCCTCTCGCAACTCACTACCCAGGCACCAGGGAACACAGTTGAGGGAGGGGGAGGGGGACGAGGAGAGCAGAAAAAACTGTTTGAAAAAAAAGGCGGCGAGTGTGAAAATTGCAAATGGTGTCCACTCACGCACACAAAAAAGGGAAAGAAGAGAATTGAAGATGAACGCAAGTGAGAGATGGCGGGCAATGGGAGACAGACAGCATATTTGCATTTCCCCCCCCCGCTCGAAAAACCCCTTTCATCGACCAACCCAACACCCCCTGAACGCTGATTCACGCTGCATTTTTATTGCAAGACTCAAACACTTTTTTTTTTTGTTAGAGCAATTTTTTTTTTATTTGCTGTGCAGATTATCCGCTTTAAATTGCAATGATTACTTTTTCTTCTCGCCTTATTTTTTTTCGTTTTTTGCATCGCTTTTGGTTTGGAATGGTAACTCTGGCATTTCAGAGCCATTTTTCTTTTTCGCTACGCTCCGAAACAATGTCCTGTCGTCTGTCGTCGGATTGAAGAGATGGAGAGGATGGAGCAGCAGCAGCACCAGGAGCATGAAGAGACGACATCATGTCCAATGTCCGTCCATGTCGCATTGGCTAAGGAATTTTTCATGTTTTCATGACAAGAGAAACCCAAGGCTAGAAGAGGGATCAAGAAGGAGTGAGAAGAGTGGTGCAAGTCAAGTCCAGTCATGTATATCGTCGCGTATCGCATTGCCATTTGCCGACATGCGTCTTCTTCAGGAGCAGCCAAGGAGCAGCTGCTGCCCAACAGCACTCTCTCTCTCTCTCTGTGTGTGTGTGTGTGTGTGTTGGCCATGGCCAAGACCAAGACGATGTTGGGTATTAAATGTCATTTTGCATTTCGTGACAAGTTGGCTAATCTGACTCGAAAGTTATTTATTTCTTCTTTGTTGAGTGCAAAAGGAATTTTTCTTACACTTTACCATTTTTACATGAGATTCTTTCTTCTATTCTTTTAGTTTCCTATCGTTTTTTGTGTCCTTAGTTTGCTTAGGGTTCACTTATCCCTCTGCCATTCTATATCTCTCGTTCTGTCTTTTTGTAGTAGCCTTATCTGTATACTCAATTTTAGCTACTTTTCTTCAATTTGGCGACGATAGAAATCGCCTTTGAATGTTAATAAAACGGATTTTTATGCAAATTTAAAACTGTTTAGTGGTCGGTCGACGCTTCACAGCTTTTGGTATGCAAAAGGAATTAAAGAAAGTAAACCAAAAAGGATTCTGCTTATCGCTAGATTCGAAGAAGGGTTGGCCAGTCAATTTATGGTAAGTTTTGCCATAAAATTACAGATAATTGTGGAATAAATTTAACACTTTTCTATATAAACTATTTACTATAAAGTTTATGGGAAACTTTTTGTATTTTTTTTTTTTTTTGGTTCAACAAGAAAATATATTTAACCATGCATAGACTTCCATTTAAGGCTTTATGCACACAACAAATGGCAAAATAATGAAAAAAGGAGTGGGGAAAGAAAGCAAGAGAGAGAGAGAGAGAGTGAGAGAGAGAGGGAGATAGGGTGAGAGGAAGAAAGTATCAACAAGAAACTTTCTCATAGCATAATTCCTGACATTTTCAACTGCATTTTTTGGTCTATACTTAAATAAGCTCGTCCTGCCAGCAAAATTTAATGCAAACTAACGACACTACAAGCTTTAGCACTTTAGAGCCAACACACACATACTTATATATAGACACACACACACACATATATATAGAGGAGATAAAGTGAGATAGGAAGATACATACACACACTCACACAGAGGCAATGGCACACACTGACAGTGAGAGAAAGAGACACAAAATTGAAAACTATTTTCGGCGCTTAACTGAGAACTCAATTTGTATCCACTTGGTCTACATGCAGGACGAACACATGCACACACACAATCTCACACACACATGCACAAGCGGGAGGCGAGAGGAAACGAAGCTCAGCTCAATAACACAAATAACAAATAGAGATAATCAAAAAGCAATTGCAAACAGCAAGTAAAGCCTAAAAATAACCAAAACAACTGACCAACAGAGCAAAAAGGATGGACCAGAGAAGAAAAGGGCGGACAGAAAGAGGCAAACGAAGAGACCAAATAGTGAGGTATTTATTTTATAAATGCCAGCAACAAAACAAATTAAAAATGACAGAGGCAAAAAGAAATCAAGGCAAAAAACCTAGATAAAGTTTTGCCTTATTTTTTGTTTACTCATTGCAAGTTTAATTTTCAATATGGCAAACGAAAAGTAGAAGAACAGAGAGAGAGAAGGAGAGGGAAAAGAGAAGGCAATGAAAATGAAAATATTTTCGTAAAATGCAAACAAATTGGCAAAAGGCAAATGGTCAATATTTGTTGTGCATAGAAACGAAGCGATGCAAAAGCAAAGGCAGGCAAGGCAAAAGTGTTTGCCTACGAACAGGACAAAACAATGCGGAAAAATGATGCAGAGGTGTGTGCTTGTGTGTGTGTGTGGAGGGGATGGGGAAGGGGAAACGACGACCAGCGGTGCATGTTAAGCGTTTTTCCTCAGACAATGCAAAAATGTGAAATGTGCGCAGGAAAAAGCAACAGTCTGGCTGTAGCTGGCTATCTGCAGCAGTCACTGAACTTCGCCTAAAAGCAGGCAACACAAAAACCACACACACACGCACACATTGAGACGATACAAAACAATGCGCGTTGCTGGAGCCTATATGAATGGGGTGCCTCTCAATTCAACTCACTCTTTTTCTCTCGGTCCCTTTTTGTATGTATGTATGTTTTTTTTCAATCATGCGTTTCGTTTCGTTCGTTCGTTGGCTCGTTCATTCATTCATTCATTCATTCACCGCCATTGCATTGCATACTTTTGGGATTTGCATCAGATTCCCAGCGTGCGTTCCATGTGCAAATCGTCGCTCTCTCTCTCTCTCTTTCTCTCTCTCTTTGTGCTATCTGCCATCTCTTTTCAGCTCTGATATTTGCATTTTTAGGCCCTGCATTTGGCCCAGTGCGACAAATCTGACTTTGTTGCTTTAATTTTAAAATACATATCCACATACACACACACAGACACATGTTACTGGACTGTGTGTGTGGCTGAACAATTATCAGGAGGATTTGCCATTAGCCATCAGTTAGGGGATTTGTGTTAATTGAAAAATGTGTAATCGAGTGAGAGAGAGAGTGGAGTGGACAAACTCTGCTGTAGCTAATAAAACTGGATTAGGCTTAGGCCCAACAAAAATGACCAAAGAAAAAGAGAGAGAGAGAGAGGAGAGAAAACTATTGCATAGCTTTGGGGACACATTAGGTTTAAAGTTTTTAACTACTTTAATGGATCTCTCAACGGCAAGTGGTTAGTTTTTTTTTTGCATTTTTATCAATCAACGCTCACTCAAGTAGCACACAACTGTACTTGCATTTTTGCTCATTTCCACAATCATTGGCTCCGCTGGCTCTTATCATCAGCCACGAAATTCACTTAATTTAATTAAAGTGCACTACGTTCAGAGAAGTAGAAAAAAATGAAAAGCAACCAAAAATGCCAGAGAGAAAATGCCAAATGAAATGATGGAAAAAAAAAAAAAATAGTGAGAGTAAAAATAAAAAAAATTACTTCAACGCCAACGCCAACACCGATAGAGGCGCCAAAAAGTATGCAATGCCACTGGTCATTTCGCTCACATCATCGTCATCACCAGCAGCAGCAGCAGCCGCAGCAGGAGCAGGAGCAGGAGTGT
Source organism: Drosophila willistoni (assembly GCF_018902025.1). Taxonomy (NCBI): domain Eukaryota; kingdom Metazoa; phylum Arthropoda; class Insecta; order Diptera; family Drosophilidae; genus Drosophila; species Drosophila willistoni. The sequence goes on along the minus strand of NW_025814049.1, from coordinate 3,706,579 downwards.
CATCATCATCAACATCATCATCGTCGTCGTCGTCATCGTCATCGTCAAGCGCGTCATTGCTTCATTTTCGCTTGCCGTTGCGCCCCCCGAATTAATTTCCGTTTTGCAAACCAATTGAAAATCCAATTTTCAATACACAAACCTACATACTACGTACAACTCTACTCTCCTCTCTCTCTCACTATCTTTTTCTCTTTCCACTGGCATCTCTTTTGCTGGGGCATACGTTTAACTAACGTTCACCCCCTCCCCACTGCTGCCCAAGTTCTGTTCCCTCCATGCAACTCCTCACACTTCAACCAACCATGAGCACACGTGCAAAAGTTTGCTCACATTTAAAGAGCTTTAAGAGACGGGAGGGAGAAGCAGGGAGGGAGGGCGTATAAAAAAGCAGCAAAAATTGGAGGGAGGGAGAGGCACAGAAGAGACCATAGCAGCAGCAGCAGGCAGCTGGCAGTCAGGCCAATGGCCATTGCGCCTAAAAGTAGGCAACAATATATGGGCATTAAACGTAAACCGACTGCAGGCACAGGCTACCGCCACGTCGTCCTGCGGTCGTAACCCGTCCATTTTACCTCCTCTTTCCCTCTCTCGCCCTCTCTCTCTCTGCTCTTGTTTGCATTGCCGTGTTTATTTGTATACAAACACACACGCACAAACTTGCATATAGATATATATGTATATATATATATGTATATACATATATACATACTGGTCAACTCGCATATGGCCACATAATGCACGCCATGGCGCCTCCCCGTTTAAAAACGTTGCCAGGGATTCCTGCGACAGCAAGCACCAACATTGCAACCGGCCACGTGTACCTCTTGCTTGTGCCACTCGGTGGCACATTGATTTTTTCTATGGCTGTTGCAAAAAACGAAACAAAAACAAAACCAACAAAACAGAAGACAGGGGCAAACTAAAGAACCTACGGCTACGATTTGACCACATGGCTACGCCATATTTTGCCGCTTTTCCAATTGCCTTTCGACCAATTGAACAATGGGCTCCATGCAAATACCAAACAATCTAGAAAACTAATTAATTCAAATTTCTTACTTTTAAAATCTTCTAGAAATTACAGCCAAAACTTAAAGAACGTTAAAATCTTTATTTCTATTCAATTATAACAAATTTAACATCATATTCTAATAAGAGAATATATATTGAATCTTTGAAGTTAACTTCATATAAAGTAAAGAATCTCATTACAAATAAAATAGATGAAACAAATAATATTAAACATATTAAAAAGACTAAAAAGGGGCCTCAAAAAATAAAAACAATGACGAAAATCAAGCAAAAAAATAAAGTAAATTCTGTTTAAATTTGTCTTTACAACGAAAATTGTAAAAACTTATTTATTTTTATATGAAAATATTGTGAATTTAAACCCAAAGTCAGAATTATTTCAGAAGTTCACACTGTTCAGTTTGAGTAAGTGAACTTTGTTTATTTGTTCCACTGTTCTATAGAATGGTCAATTGGTTAGCTTGGCCCTTTAGTCTGCCTTCAAGTGGCCCTGCAGGACACAAAACTCCTGCAACCATTTGTATATATACACATACACATTATATATATGTAGTAGATAAATATGTATACCAGCATTTTATATACATATATATATTTTTTTTTGTATAACTTTTGTTCCAATTGCAAATGAATATCAATGAAGAATTTTTCGTTATTTGCTGTTTTGGTAGACAAATTTTTTTGCGCTTGGGCAACATTTTTGTTTGACTTTTTTATGGCACATTGCTGGCTAGGGTGGGGGGTGTGGTATTGGGCAGAGAGGTAGGTAATAGGAGTTATATTTGTATGTGTCTCTCTTTCAGCGTGTGGCTATAAAACTTTAAAAGCATTTTTTGTAAGCCTAAAAGCAGGCTATAGAGTTTTTGGTGAGTATCCACACATATAGATACTCGTATTTTGCCATTTCACTCACTTTGGCTCGTTTTTTTTATGGCACAGATAAATTTAAACACTGAACTTTTCAATGTGGCAAAGAGAAGAGAAGAGATCGCGGGTCATATAATTGGGCTAAAATGTCAAATGTAGAGCAACTTGGTCTTATCATGGCAGGAAATCAACACTCGCTCGCACACACACACACACACACACACAGAGTGACACACACTCATAGAAATAAACTGCGGCAACATTTAATGGTGAAATTCGGTTTTTTGGCAGACATTGATGACTTTTTAACTGCAGTCATTTGCAAGGCAACGTCGTTTACCCCCCCACACACACTCACACCTAAGCACACACACACACTCGCACACACTCACACTAAGATATGGCAAAATGTTTGCCTAGACTCTCTCTCTTACTTGCACACACTCTGGCATATCCGTTTCCGTTTCCATTTCTCTGCGGCTACATCGCGTGATGCGGCGATAAAAATAATCATCATAATGTAATATGAAAAGAGGCCAAGAAAAGTCAACTTTTCTTTTTAGGTATACATAGTAAGGGGGGTCTAGCTTTCCTCTGTTTTTTTTTTTGTTCGTTTCGTTTTCCTTTTTTTTCTTTTTGCTGTTGTTGCCTGCTGCTAATCGATTTTGTTGGCCCTTTTGCATATTTTAGCCATTATTTGTGACTTCTGCAATGTCCAAGTATTGTAATAAAGTTAACAAAGAAACCAAGGCCAAATTTTGACATGCCCCAAAACAGTGGCTATTGCTTTTACGATACCCTATAGATATGCTTATAGATAAACTGTCAATAGAGCTTTAAGTTATAGATATTTTATCTAGTTCCACAATATTTGAGTATATAAGCACTTGAAATGAGTTGCAATAAGTTTATTAGATAGTTACGAATTGATTGTTTTACTTTATTTATCACGCAATTTTATTATTTTTTTGCACTCATTTGTTTCTTATGGTGATTTTCATAAAAGAAAGTCGTTCGATTACCTGAGATCAAGGTTGTTCCTAGCCTAAATCGATCAAATTATTGTGGGCAAATTAATCGGAACATTATAGGAACTGACTTTGGATTTATATCTATTATAATTATATTATTATCTGATTTAACAAATTATAAATTATTCGCTAATTGACGCTTCCGATAACGAAAAGTTTGTAGAGTTGTTCTTATTGCTATTATCGATAACAAATAGTTGGAGTTGTAAGATCTCTTCACTAAATTTTTGGACTTTTTTGCTAGTATAGGGTATTGAAAAGTCGTCGATTAAAACACATTTCAGTTATATGTGGCTTATTTATGGACTTGACGTTTTTTGTTGTTATTGTTGTTGCTGTCGTTGTCGTTGTTGGCGCCTTTGCATGATCGTAAAATATACATATAGAAATAAAAGCCTCGACTGAGTCCTTTTTTTTTTGTTGTTTTTTGGTCAATAAAAACTTTTATTGTTTGTATGCGGCGTGTAGGCATAATCGGTTTTTCTCCCTCCTAATCCCCTCCTTTCCTCTCTTTCTTGTGAGGCAAATGTGTGGAATTATTATGGCATATTTATGGCAAATTTCATTCGGGGACAAATTGAAGCACAAGTCATTCGTCTTTTATTTTTCAGAGAATGAGAGAAAGAGAGAGATAACGACATAGATTTTCTTTAGTTTTTTTACCTCTTAGTTTGATTGAATCAACATTTTTGTAAATTTCGAAAGTTGTTCTACCCTTTTTGTAATGCTTTTGATGTTTAATTGTCTTTTTTTCCTTGTTGTTGCTGTGTTGTTTGATCTTACTTGTACATTGGCATTTAGAAAAAAACATTGCATAACTTGAGGGGCTTTTGTGCTAAAGCATTTTCCCTACTAGGAGGGCAAACTAATTGAAAAGGGAAGCCAGTACACACACACAGTATGGAATATATATATAAATGTATATAAGTGTGTGTGTGTGTAGGGAGGAAAAGAAGAGACGGCAAGGACAAAGTTTATGGCAAACATACAAACAAACACACATAGATGACATGAGACACGCTTTTAATAAATCCATCACATAACCCGCATTATTAAAAAGATCCAAGTCCTGACACGAACAAGCAAAGTTTTGCTGGCAAACAAACACACACATACACGCGCACAAACACGCATACATAGACTGAGATACACATATGAGAGAAACTCCCAGAGACACGAACACAAAAAGCGCTTATCAAATTTCCACAAACGATGACAATCAAACTGGCTAAAGAATCATCTTCCCTTTCTGTTATAGCTAACTGCTCCTGCTCCACCACCTACTTTCTCCTGCCCCTTCTCATTCGTCTTCTCCATTGGCTCTTCAATTTCTATACAGCAGTACTAGGAACAGGAGCCTTCGGGGAAGGAAGAGTTGATTGAGGTTTCGCCTCGTTGTCGTCTGGTTTTGAGTGAATGTAATCGCCAATAAAGTGCATAAAGCGCATATCTGAAGCGCAAGGACTCACTGACAATGGCCAGAAAGGGACAGAAAAGAGAGAGAGTGAGTGAGTGAATAGGAGACAGTCCAGAGGGACAGAAAGAAGATGGCTAGAAAGATAGATGTAGACAGAGAGATGGAAAGAGAAACCGTGCGAGCGAGAGAATATCGAAAGGATTCAATCAATGCGCAAACAAAAAGGCAAACAAGAGAGACTTTCCGGGCCAGGCACATAAATAATTCAATTGTCAACACACACATACCCATACTCACACACTGCATTGCATTGTGCCATAATATTTCGCCTCTTCGTCCGCTTCTTCTACGTTCTCCTCCAATATTAGTCTCCCCTTACAAGCTAAAGAAAAGTTTTTTTTTTTTTGCTTTTTTTGTTGTTATTTTGTTATACAAAAAAGTTTTCGCTTTTTGTTGTAACAACTTTATCGATTTACACAAAATGAGGCTCGTTATTAGTTTTTGGCCAAAAAGCAGCAGGAGGAACAGCATGTGTGGCCCAGGCAGCAGGACATCAGGACACCAAAGTACAATATATAGAAAGGAAGAGGAAGACCATCATCATCATCATCGTCATCTGATGGCCTCAATTAAAGTCTTGCGGCTGACTTTGTTTAAGCTGCAGCTAAGCCCTGCAACTAATATTAGAAGAGAATGAAGAAGCAAGCTCCTAGCCATGTTCCACTCTTCCTCTTTTTGGCTTATTGCTATGGCTTCTTTAAGTTGTCTCACATTTCTGCACTCACACCAGAAATTTCTTTTTTTGCTTTTTTTTTTATTGCCTGTCTTACCATTTTTTCTGGCCTTACCCCCTTTTTGCCTTCGGTTTCTTTTTTATGGCTCACACTCTTCTGGCTTTTATGATTTGTTTCAGTTTCAGTTCTTTCGATTTTAAAGAAGTAGCCCCTTACCTACACACACACACACACACACACACTTGTTTACACTCTTTTCCTCTCCCTCTTCTTGCGACAACTCCCTTTTTTGGCCTGGGCAATTTTTTATTGTTAGAAAATTGATTTCTTGTCTTTTATGGCATTGTCCTTTTGCCTGCTGCTGTTGGCAAATTTAATATGTTATCCCACGCTCTGTATGTGTGTGTGTGTGTGAGTGTGTCCTTCTTCTCCCCCATTCTGTTGTTGTTTGCTAGCAAAAATATTGAATTTTCTTGGCAAAACGGATAACATCTTTGCCGTGTTTGCGCAAAATGAAGCAACCAAAGGGAAAATTGTCTCTGCCTTCTACCCACATTCAATCTATCTATCTATCCATCTATCCCCTTCCCTGGCCCTTCATCTTGTGGTTACTTTTATTGGCCAACATGTGCTTTGTGTTTGTATTTAGAAAATTGAATTGAATTGAGCAGCAGCTAGAGAAATTATGACTGAGTAAAATAGTTGTAACCTAAAGCAAAGAAATAGTTCGCTGCAAAGTATGCTATGAAAAATTATTTATGGCCGCAATAAAATGTTGCCAAGGAATTTAAATAGTTAGTTGACAAAAAGAAAAGAGAGAGAAAGAGAGACAGCATTTTCGGAAAAGTCAAAATTAAATTGCGGCCATTTTTTATATATTATACTTTTTTTTTAAGCAACTGTTGAGCTTTTGAAATGGAAGAGAAAAATTATAAAATATTTTATTTGAATATATCCTGTAAAAAAGGAGAAAGAATATAAGGACACAGTCTATCTGTATATATAAAAAGAACAATAGATGTGGCCAGAAAGCAGTTGATACCTCAATAAGGCTTAAACAAATTCATTCAATGGGTGAGAAATTATTGTCTTTCGATGCCGAAATAGAACAGAGATAAATCTAAAGCGGTAGATCTAAAGATCTTATAAAAAAAGTCTCTTGTATATTAATCTCCAAGCCTTTTATTGCAAATTACTTTATTTACAATCAATTTAAACACAATTTATTCAAGGGTATTCTCTAGCCGTGGCAACTGTTTGGCAATAAAATTTTTTATTGTTTTTTTCATTATGAAAGCATTAGTGCATTTTTTTGTGTATTTTTTCTTTGTTTTTTGTTTTTTTCTACAATGTTTGTTTATGGAAATTCTGTTACTCTGGAGACTTCTTCTCACACAATGCAGTCATGTGAGAGCCCAAAGGGCAACACCGCGCCACAGGCAAATAACGCCAAATGATGAGGCAGGCAAACAAATAAAACGTTGGAAAAAAAAAACAAACACACATTTATATATATTTTTTAAAAATGGCTTTTTAAATTTGCTTTTCTAACAGAAAAAAAAAAAAAATTGTGCAGAGAAATGGAATGTTGGAGCAAAAAAAAAAGAACCATAAAAAATAATATCATGAATGCAATGACTTTTAATGTACAGTTATTGCGCAGCTGTCTGATGTGTGTGTCCCTACATTTATTTACCCCCTTCCCCCGCACAGATACACACCCCTCAAACCAACCAGCAAGCACTCTTCTCTACGTTCCATAACAATATATATGTATACATACATTTTTTTAATATTGCATACTTTTTGGCGTTGCTTACATTACGTTGCACATAGCAGACAGAAAGACGACACATACACATAGAGCAAAAGAAATGGGAGTGAAAGTAGTAAAATAAACGCAACGGCGGCATTGCAAGCCACCGTCATGTATCCTTTTTTGGCAAGCTTCATTGCCACTTATGATGCCACTCTGTGCAGAGGGTGAGGAAAGAGGGAGAGATGGGCCACAACACTCGCTGTTGCACATACTAATAAGGCTAAGTGGCAATGACAAACCCAAAACAGAAATGCAAGTGAAGCACACACACACACACACACACACACAAACAACTCTCTCGGGGGGTGTGGGGGCGGGAAAAAGTCTGCGGTTTTGGGTTGACAAATAAGAAAATTTCACGACTCTTGTGAAATGACCTCATAAGCATGCGTGTTTATTCCTTTTGTGTTGAAGCTTGAAATGCATGAAAATTTATTATGCCACACACAAACAGAACAAGGCAAAAGGAGAAAGGGTAGAAATATTCAAGGAATTTAAACATAAGAAAACTTTTGTGAAATTTAAAAAGTAATATTGACCAACAGATAACTTTAACTTAATTGAGTATTCAGTCTATTATCAGATTGTTGTCTTTAATGGACTCTTGAAGTAAAAGCAAGACAAGTAATAGATAATTTATTTGTCTGCTGCTAAGCGGAAATGGTAAATTAGGTGAGAGATAAGTTAACCGATTAACAATTACTTTAGTCTTTGTTGTCCAAATCAGTTCGAAAAGTGGTCTGTGGTTAGCTCCAACCCAGGGTAGATAATCAATTACTTTAGCAATACTACGACTCCAAACTTTTTATCGTCTAAAAAATCTATGGAGTGTCATTAAGTCTTTTGCTCTACTACTCTGACACGTTTAAAAAATTGTACAGTCCATTACAATTGTTGTCAGTTGAAAGTTCCTTTTTTCTGTTTAAGTTTATTTAACAAACTTTGAGTTTTGGCATCTAAAAGGATATTTAGAGAGTTGATATGCTTCCCAATGAAATTGTTTCATTTAAACTTCTTTTAATTTGCATATTGGGCACTATAACTTATTTAAAGTTAAACGATTTCTGTCTTCTAACTTTTATTGAATGATCCCCGTTTAGTCACTTTGACAGTCATTTGGCTATCTTTACGACATTTGTTGCTTTGGCCATGTCATTCAACATGCAATAGATATATACATACATATACATATGAACATATATATATATACACTTCCCCTTATATATCTACATACATGTGTGCTGACAGCAAACGCAAAATGCATCCATTGGAAGTTGGCTATATTTTTATAGGCAACTGTCATAAGGCAAATTGATGTCTTCTCTATCTCTCCTTCTCTCTCTACTTGTTCTTTCTCTTTCTGTACCTCGCAAGTGCTCAACATTTTTCTACTTTTTCTTAAGAAAAAATTGGCAAAGAGTTGATGCTGCTGCTTTTCCTTCGGTTGTTGCTGCTCCTGCTTGTCAAGCCATAAAATGTTATCACAAAAAGTATTTTCCAAGTCAGCGCACACACAAAAAGCAACTAAGAGTGAGTGTTTGACTAGAGAGGGTAGAAGGGATGGGTAAATGCAAGTACAGGGGAGGGGGGTAAGTAGCAAAGGACAGGCAAACTTCAAAGCAAAAGTTGTTGGCAGACATACATACACACTCTCTACACACACACACAAAACGCACACTCACAAGTTACAAATAGAGTTGCCATAAAATTTCATATGCTTATCACGTGCGTGTTTCTCTCACCAGCCAACAGATGGCGCCTTTACGTTATTATTGCTGCTGCTACTGCTGCTGGTTATTTTCTGACTGTACTTTGGTTTTTCCCTTGAAATTTTCGTGCAAATTTTTGCTATATGCATACGCTTTTTCTCTCCCCCTCTCTCTCCCTCTCTCACTCTCCGCCCAATGGTTTCTTTTGTCAGTTTGTGAGTGTGTGCGAGTGTGACTATTTTATTGTCATATTTATCCAGAATCTCACGCAATCTAACCAACTAAAACGAAAACAAAAGAACGTATATCTATCTCACTCCAATAACGACCCCTTCTCTCTCTCTCTCTCTTTGACTCTCTGTCTAACTGCCATTGCATGTCACTGACATTGACGCATTTTTTGGGTTGCTGGCCCCCCCAAAAAAATAGGCTATAGAAAAATACGGAAAAGTAGCAAAAACCAGCGAAAATATGAGAAAAAGTAACACCATGAGGCAAACCAACAACAACTGGCGCGCGATATGTCAAAACTGCCAAAATTCTGGCTTTCATTTGGCGTGTAGGGTTAACACAAAATATATATGTATATATATATATATTCTACAAAAACATATATATATATATATATTCTACAAAATATGCCAAGCTCTATTGTTTAGAGTGATCATATTGAAGCGTGTATGGATAAGAGATTAGAGAACGTTCAAAAAAAAGTAGCTTTAGTTGAGTGGCTACGAGATACTCTGAATGAGTTTTGCTAAAAACTTGAAGCCCTTAAGTTTAAACCTAAAAATTTCTATTGATAAGGAAAACCATTCAGAAAGCTCAGCATAATAAGCATATTTCATATGTATTTTCTTAACCCCATTTACTTCATTGCATAATCGACATATTTTCATTTCATTTCTTTTAAAGCTGCCAAAAAAAAAAAGGAAAAGAAAAACTAAATGAAAGAGAAATAGAAACAAAAAGCGAAAAACTTTTCACCAGTCAAAACTCAATTAAAATTTTCGCCTGATAAGTCTAACAAAAAACCAAACGAGCTAAAATTAATGCTTCTGCAACAATTTTTGGCAATGAAAGTGGGCTATAAAAGTTTTTTTGGCAGTCTGTGTGTGTGTGTGTGTGTGTGGGTGAAGGTTTAACCGGTTATGTTTAACACATGTGCCCTAGAAATAAGGGAAGTAGGACGTCGGCTGTTAGCTTATTATGAACTCATTTGGTTTGGCATAGTTCAGCACCTTTTTTTTCTTCCCAGAGAGGGATGAGAAAAAAGGCTGAGCGGGAGAGGGGGTGGACGAAAGTTTATTTCTCTTGGCACAAATACAATCAAATTATATTACCAATAATGTCAGATAAATTGTAACAAATTATGCTAGCCGAAAAGAAGAAGAAAAAGAAGAAGAAACGAAAGCTTAAATTTGATTTTTATGTAAATTTTGCAAGAGGCAAAATGTTAAACTAAACTACATAAAAACGATGGCAAGAAGGCATCCAGGTGCTAGTCTAGGCAAGCGGCGGTAGCTTGGCATCAAGACAGCTGTGGACTTCAAGACTGACCCCTTAATCTGCATAATTTGAGTAGACATCTCTCTGGAAACGGCTCAGAAAAAGAAAACAAACAAACGCAAAAGTAGAAGTAAACGAGGCAGGTAAGTTGCCCCTTGCGGCATTATAAATAGTCCAAGATATTTATTTGTAATGAGCTAAGGGCAAAAAACATAAGAGAGAGACAAAGAGAGGAGAGGAGGAAACTTAGGGTTGGACCACAAAGCAACCGAAACGGTCATTGGCAGAGCAGAAGCAGCCTCCTCGTTGGATTTTTTGGTAGGGTAGTTTAGTGACTTTTTGTTCGATTAGATGCAACATCTGTTTGGGGTCAAGTTTATTTTATCCCTACTTTACTTTACCATTATATCTTTTTGGCGCAAAAACCAAAAAGTTCATTCAGTAAGTTATGTTAATGATACGAGATACAGAGAGTAAGAGGAAAAGTCCTTTTCCTTACCCTTCACAGTCTCTTCTGTGGGTTGATTATAAAGTCTCAAGTTTATTGGGCAATTATTCATCATCATTTTGGTCAGTTTGTGGCTAGCAACATTTACTATTTCCACTTAATTGAATTTACTACAGAGAGAGTCGAAGAAAGAGCGTGTGTAATTTATTATTTAATAAAACCAAAAGAAATATATTGAAGGTAAACCAAGAAAGAAATATACTGTAGGTAAACCAAAACGATTGACAGAAACATGTTTAAACGAAAGCTATATATCCAAAACTGTTGGCAAGAAGTGGGCTAAGTACATATGTATATCGGTTTATATTTTAACAGCAAGACACAAGGGTTAAACAAATTTACTGTTTGAGTTTGAAATGAATTTATAGGTAGACTAATTTTATTATTAACTTATTCTAATGATTTATTTAAGTGAGTTTATTTGAGTGTTAAATTTTAATTAGCGAATAATATTCCTCTTTCTTCCCCTTTTTTCCAAGTAGAAAATACATCATTTTATGTAGAATAGATAATAATAAATAGATTTATTATTTAAATTTACCAAATAAGGCTTAAGTTTAATTTATTTATTATTTGTCATTGGAATAAATATAAAAATTATAACAATTATTTAACATTTTGTTTTATTTTATTTTATTTTGTTTTATTCAAAGAATTTTTAGTGAATTGTATTCTTAAAAACTTGGAAAGCCATAGACGGTTGAGAATTTTCATAGACCATTTAATTCCAAGAATTTTTCCAACCTATTTGAAAAGGTTTAACTTTTGTTTTGAATATTCTTTCAGCATATTTTTTTTTCTAATATCCATTTTTTTATGAATTCCTGCAATTTATGTGTATGCTTAGTTTGAAATTTATTAATTTCTTGATGTAAATTATAACTACTAATTGATTTTTCATTCAATATATCTACAGGATGGCCAAAAACTGTGGCGAAATAAGTTTTGCCTTAGTTAAAGAACTTTGTTTTTACAAAGTTTTTGGTTTCGCTTTCGGGTTTTTTGTTGTTTGGGGTTTGCTTTTTTCTTTCTTTTCTTTCAATCTTTTGTAAATCTTTTGTTATCTTTGTCTCTCCCATACATACGCACACATATGCAGAGAGAAGTTTTTGCCTCAAGGTCACTTTCTCTCACTCCCTCTCTCTATCCCTGTCTCCCTCTTGATACATTGTGGTATATCTTTGGCTGTCTAATACACAAAATCCAAGCCAAGCCCCATCACTTACACCTGAACACAGAGCTCAGTCATGTGTAAGTCAAATGAATTTGTCATGAGGTTTTTTCCTTCTGTTATTGTCGCTGCTTAGGAAACCAACCAACCAGCCAACAACAAAAACGGAAAAAAGTGACAGGCCACACACCACACACACACTTACACACACAGTGGGGCCCAGGCGCCCAGGGCACAGGCACTTGGCAGTTAGGCTGACATTGGGGGCGCATTTATAAATATAATGCCAATAAATACTTGGATATTTTTCTCCCCCGTTTAGGGGGATAACGGTAAAAATATGTATATCGATTGCCCACCTAAAGAGTTGGCCAACTTATGTGTGTGTGTGTGTGTGTGTGTCACAGACAGCAACAGACCGCCAAAAACCCAACCAGACCAGTGAGAGACCACCCAAAGTTTGATTGGCAAATGCCACAGCAGGTGTTTTTGGTTTTATTATGCGATCGAATCACCTTTCTTCTACACCTCCCCCACCAACCCCGCACCATAAACCCCAAAATGTATTTTCTATATATCTCTAGCCCCAGGCACTACTAATGGTACTAATGCTAGGGTGTGGTAGATGGGGCCGGGGGTACTATAAAAAAAAAAAAAACACACGCCATGTGCCAATTTTAAGTATTTTTAGCGAAATCTTGACAGGTGTTCCTTGAGCTTCGTGGCGACTTCCGTTGGACTTTTGCAACTAACAACAAAAAATATTGCTAAGTGCTTTAAAATACAATTCCGAGCAGCTTAATTATGCAAAGGGCCACCACACCACCCAAGCGAATGTCCGAAAATCTACAGGAAGCAATTACGTGGGCGGTTCTGAAATCGGATAGTGGTTGCTACATATAGAGCTAAATGAATGAATGGATGAAGGAATGACTGCGATGGATGGATGGATGTATGGATGGATGATGAGGGTGCGACCGACTAGCCAAGCTGCTAGCAGAGCAAGTGACTCATGCAATTTACACATTTTGGCCATGGGTGTTGATGACGTCAGCTTAAGGGTCGCAACACAGCAAACTCATCACCCCGAATGATCTAATAGGCAGGAAGGCAGGCCAGCAGGGGATGATGATGACATGGAAGGCATGGAAGCGGGAACGGCGGAAGGCGAACAAAAGTCAAGCACAAATCAAAGTCAAGCAATTTTGCCTTAAAGAAGGTCCAACTTGAAGAAAATTCTGCTTAGAATATGGAAAACAATAAAACGAAAGAGAGAGTGAGTGTCCTAGCCAAAAAGGCAAGAGAAAAACCCCAAAAGAGAGGTAAAGAAAGAGTGTGAGTTTAAGAGTATGAATTCCAAGTGAAGCTCTCTCTAGGGAGGTTTGAGTGAGTTATGTGGTTGGCAAGCAAGCCCAAAAGAGCATTTGACTTGAGTGAGTGAGAAAAAAGAAAAGTGAAAAGGGAAACGAAGGGAATTAACCCAGCAAAGAGCCAAGTAGCTTAAGGGTAAGAGTTATTTGCTGTTAAAGTGATCCAATTAGAACAAGTTACCCAAAAAAAGGACCTAAATCTTGTTTGAAAGATTTCAACACAATGCCAAAACCGAGAAGGGGGGAGTACGACTAGAAAGAAGATAATACAAATCTAATATAAACTTTTAGCTAGAAAAAATGGTTATTATCTTTAGCACCTAAAATAATATTCTTGGTTTTATGTATAAGCGAGTAAATTTCAAAGGATCAAGAAATATTTTTTTGATAATAACTATTGAACAAACATTTTTACAGTTTTTGTTGACGTTGAGGTGTCAGAAATAAAATAAATTAAATTAGAAAATAATTTGAAATTAGATGTAAAATTGTTTTGAAATTAAAAAGAAATACTTTGTCATTTTCAAAAAAGAAAAAAAGAAATGTTTCTTGTTGTTCACGATTTACTTTACCACAATTGTCAAAGGATCCAAGTGTTAAAGTTCTGTTAAGTTCAGATATAATTAGATTATCAGATTATGATTGAAAATGGTTATAGAGAGATGGATAAAGATAAGATTTGCCAATTTATGGAGCGAAAATTCTTAATTATCTTATTCCCCTCTGCAAAAAAAAAGTTATTTAACTTTGGTCGATGGATTTTGGTTTGACCGAAAAACTTCAAATTGCATTCCTGAATTGTATTTCAAGTCTATTAGGCTTCAAGTATCAAAGTAGCGAGACGAATTTGCCACACATTCAAGTTTAATTAACAAGAAGAAACAAAAAACTTTTCTACAATAAACAGCCAAGTAAACAAGTTTGGTCACAGTGGAAGACGAAGGAGAAGTAGGGAGGGGTCAGAGACATCACCAAAAAAAAAAGAAAACTTTTACATTATTAAACTTGAACTGGCTCCAATGTTGACAGCAATTTGACAGGACAAAAAGAAGGAGACACAGCAGAAAAAAAAGAAGAGGAAGGCAAGAGAAAAAGACACGAACGTAGAAAGGAAACCCAAACCAGCGAGAACAAAAACATTTACACAGGCAGCAGCAGCAGAAGCAGCAGCCAAATAAAAAAATAATAATAATAAATGAAAGGAAAGAATAAGATGGGACAAAAAATAAAAAAAAAAAAGGCCAAAGAAATTCCAGGAGCAGCTTCAAGTGTCTGTCAAATGGTTGTTGGTGTTACCAAGACAACACACAACACACACACACACCCACACCACCCACAATCTACACACTCTGTGTGTGTGTGTGTGTGTGTGGACCCAACCCACTTTTTAAGGGTTGACAATGTCCTGCAATAATCGTGAAAAAAGCAAGAGACGAAACGAACAAACTGGAGGTGGGAATGTAAAACAAATTTGTTTATTGTTGACACCGTCATGCTAGAGAGAAGAATAAGCTTGCCCAAGACGAGGACTACGACATCACCTTAACCTTTCACCGAATGTGAGAAGGGTTTTTCCCTTTTTTTTGGCATTGTCTGGATATGGGATATGGGATGAATATCCTACCCCAATTTGAACTAGGGGTAGGATAGACTGCTGAAGTGTGTCAACGATTTATGAGAGTGTGTGCCACGATCCTCGCCATATTCCTCTACTATTACTTAATTCTTTATTTATCATTGTCAGAGCTCATCATCATCATTATCTTCTTAGCATGCTAATTGCGATACGGCGGCATCCGCTTACGGGACATGTCTTTATACGAGCACCCCAAAAAATATTTAAGAAGACAGTGCGCCCCGTGCGGTGTGTTACGTGTGGAACGTGCCGCATAATTCAGGTTTTGCCTTTCACTAACTTTGCGTTTTCTGGGTGCTCGCGTTCTTTTCTTATTGAATGGCTGCGCATTTTGGGACACTTTTGTTCGAGAGAGTTGAGTTTCTGTCTGTCTGTTTGTCCGTCTCTTTGCTGGTCGTTTTTTGGCATTCATGCGGGTAATTTATGTAAATTTATTGTGCCTCCTTTATCTGTTCTTTCTTTTTTTTCCCTCTCGTTGTTGGCCCGAGATGGGACACAACACTCTGTTGAAGTAATGCAGGCGCGTGTTTGCTGTCAAAATATTGCGGCTCTTCTTCTTGCTGGCTTGCTTGTTTGTTTGTTTGCTGAAGCTCATTTAATCAATTAATAATGACAATGGTGTGGACCAGATGAGTTGGAATGAATATGAAATTGATATTGAGAAATCATTGTTTGAATGCCAATTGAATTCACAAACGATTGCCGCATGAAAGGTTCTTGGGCCAACAAGTGGAGTGGAGAGGAGAGTCAGAGACAAAAGGTAATGCCAAGAAAACGTTTCATTTAACATTGTTATATATTTTGTGGGAGTATTTGGCAAACTGAACTTTGTATAGAGTTTGTAGAGATTTACAGCATACAATAATGTAATTATCATAACTCTTGTATGTAATATTGTCTAAAATTGTATGTTGTAAAGTTTCGAAAGTCTTTTATGGAACAGGAAACACTCATTTAGAAAATTTGGAATCTTTTGGGATTGGATTTTGAAAGATAATAACTCCCCTTTTGTGTTTTGGTTACACAAATGGTATTTTCTAACTTTTTGAAACTTGATTTAATACCATTCCCTTCTTTTTGACTATGTATTTTACCCTGTTTGCCACTTTTAAAGGAGTTTGTGTAATCCCTTGCACTATTATCAATATTCTTTCCCAGTTTTCTGTTTTAGTGTTACCTAAGAAACTTAAATTAAAATCTTTTTAAATTGTAAATTGCCATTTCGAGGAGCTTTTCTTATAAATTATTTCTAAATATACGTTAAAATCCTTTGTGAGAGTTCTTGTAATTGTAAAGACTTTTGGCATAAGTAATTGACTTTCTAAAGTTCTCTTGAAAGAGAAAAGAAAGGACATTGATATGAGCAGCGTTTACTAAACAAACAATATGCTTGTTTATATAGTGCTTGGAGACTTGTAAAAAGGGGCTAATAAGGGTTGTTTATAGATCTTTATGGTGTTTGGAGTGTGACAAAGAAGTTCTGACTACTAAAATAGTGTGAAAAGGGGCTGGCGTTAAAATAAAAGAGAGAGAGAGAGAGAGAGAGATAGAGGTCTAATTGAAAACTTAAAGCACTGAAAACCAATTTTGATATAGAATAATTTCTAACTACTTCTAAAACTATTTTGCTGTTGTTCTTAAGTTAAGTTTTCTCAACTGGGAATAGTTAAAGAGGTGGATTAATAAATATTTTTACAAAGTACTTGGTGTGATTGAAGCTAGTTTTAGAAGTTTAATCCTAATGAAAATTGCTTTTACAAACAAGACTAGAGCAGTATACTACTTTAACTACTTTTACTGAATTTCCACACTCAATATCATCTTGAAATTAAGTTAACGACATTGTACTTCCAATTTTACATATATTTTGAGCTCAGTTCAAAAATCCTTTGAACATTTATTGATTTGTTCTACTGTCAACGGCAACTAGAAAGAATTTTCAACATAAAGACATTGCCCTTAACCGACCAGTACTACTCTCCCCAACCATTATCAGGGGACAGGGGGTTAAGAATTTTTATAGTCAAGCAACATTTTGGCATTTGTTTTTATTGTTTTTGGTATTTTTGTTGAGAGACACACAACCCTCCTAACAACAGCAACAACTGAGAGTCAACCAACTCAATTACATAATAAAAATTTATGAACGTTCCCGCTTCAGCAATGACATTATACATATATATAATTGTATATACATACATTTATTTTATATATTTCTATGTATGTTTTTCTTCTATTGCTTTTTGCTATTGATTTTTATTTGGTTTTTTTTTTTGTTTTTGTTTTTTCTTGTTATGTTGTTTACTTGGTAGTAGATCAAGTTAAATCCAAAATCATTAATACATATGAAGAAGAAGACCACCCCAGGACCCGACTCGATGGACGCATAGCCCAGTTTGACCCTCATTTTTATAGATTTCTCATGTAATTCATCTCAATAAAATGCGAGAAATCCTCATGGCAAATCCGACAAACTATAAAAGTCCAAACGAAAAGGACATGGAGAGAAACTGAGTGCATAAACAACTACCAAAGAGGAGTCGGGACACGTGGGGAGGTCAGGATAAGAATCGACAACGACAACAACAAAAATAACAACAAACAAGAAGGGGCCAAAAGTTTGTGACCGACGCGTGTCCCATTTGGGTATGTTTCTTCTTCTCCTCCTCCTCCTCCTTACTCCTGCTGTTCATCCATTCCCACTTCGTTTAGTCTGCGGGGTAAATAAATGCAAATGGGTTTTTTTTTTTAAAGAGATTTTCGGGGTTGATTTTTAGTTCAAATCGATGACATTTCTTGACTTGACCAAATACAGGTCCTTGGCTTATTTTTGCCTTCTCTCAACGCCAGCTGCTAATTGTAAAACGTGTGAACGACTTTCGTTTGACCTCCAAAAAAAAAGAAAAAAAAGAAACCCAAAAAAGGAAGAAATAGTAGGGAATATTTTTCTAACCTTAACTTGTTCTCATTCAGCAAAAATCACACACACACACACACAGAGACAAAAAAACAAGTAAAAATAAAAACCCCAAACAAAAATTTTACGAAAAATCAAACAAACAAGTTTTGGTCTCATTTCGACCCTGGGAAATTCATCAAGATGACGAAGATGATGATGATGATGATGCTGCTGCTGATGGAGACAACCCTTGAGATGGTGCCCTTAACTGACTGGACTGGACCTTCTGGACAACAGGAACAACAACAAGAACAACAGCTAGAACAATATATTTATAAGCACATTATAATGCATTGTTGTTGGAGTATCCTTTGTCACATGCATAGGCTCAGCATATTAATGATGTGATGCCAGGACCCGAAAACACGGACCCGGATTCTCTTGTCCAGCATCCAATCTAATACTCCTGCTACTTCTTTTACTTCAATTTTTTTTCCACAAGTTTAGTTTTCCTTTTCCACATACACACACACACACACACGCACACTTCTCTGACCAAACCCTTTGCCCAATACACATACATAAATTAATTTTCTTGTTCGCTGAGTTTTGGTTTTCGTTTCACTCCGCTCGTTAATGATGATCAGCATAAAATTGTAGTTATGAGACGAAGACGAAGGAGGGGCGGGCGGAGTGTTTGCTATTTGGTCTATCCTTTGACAGGAATTTTTATGTTTATTATGAAATTCCGGTTGGCAAACAACATTTAACTACTAAATGTTTGCTGCTGACACATCGAGGGGTCCTTCGGTCTATTCAACATCGTTTCGTCCCACAAAGATTTCCCGAAAATTGAAAAATGTCTTAAATGCTTATTAAATTACTTACAGCTGTTTGCATTTTCTATCTCAAGAAGGGTATGATGGAATGGGAATAAGACACTATACAAATATGTTGGCCATAGTAGAGTTAAAAAACTGTGCAATTTACCTGCAAAGAGAAAGAGGGGTAAAATATGATTAATTGGTGTTAATATTCATTTATTTTCAGTTTCATATATTATTTCTATCTATTAGATATTTTTTGAAATTATGTAGCATATCTTAGGGTGTAAAAAATTTAGAAATTTACAATTTCTCTGTGTACCGCCTAATATAAAAAGAAGGTTCACAACTTCTAGATCCGACATATAGCTTGACCCTCGTAGCCGACTGGCCACAAAAACTAAAGCATATTTCGTAAGGAGTAAAAATGTTGAAAAGGATAAGTTTTTATACTCGTCCCATGACTTTCCTTTTGACCATTTGAATGATTGAAGAGACAAGTTTATATTTTGTTTTTTTTTTTTTTGGGTTTTAGTTTTACTCTTTTTAGTGAAGGTTTCTATTTGCCTTACGTGCCCTTGGTTAGCCCTTCAATTTTGCATTTAACACGTTTTGATAGCATTCAGAGTCCTGCTCTTGAGACTCTTACAGTCAATTGCACTCAAAGATAGATAGACACAGAGAGATACAGACACTCATACACACGCACTTTAAATTAAGCCCAATGCCAGTGCGACAAGCGCCTAAAAGTCTGCAAACAATGACACACACACAGACACAAACACAGAGAGAGAAACACCCGCACACACTCGGAATACGGACCATTAAATTTAGCTATACCCGGGATACTTATGTATTTCGGACTCAAGGTCATTAAATAGAATTGTGTTGGCCATACATTGGAGAGCGGTTAAGGAGAGAGAGAGAGAGAGAGAGTAATTTTTAGCACTTTTTTTTCCGGTGCTAACGAAATCCGCACAAACCGCAAAAAGTCACGTAGCCTCCCCCCGTCCAATCTGCTACCCTCTCCTGCATAAGATTCTCAAAGATTGAGATTGAGATGAGAGATGCGACAAGATGATGCCTAACAAGTCAACACACACATGCACACGCACACTCACACACACGCAAACACACACACACAAAAAGGCTCAAGTGGTTGGAAGGGGAAGAAAAGAAGTGAAAATAAAATCAAAATGAAAATAAAGCAATGTATGACAGTATCATAGAACATGGAGGGGCAGGCAAGGCAGCAGGGGCTAGATGGGGAATCGGGGACAATCATTTTCGGGGGGGGAGCAGAGGGCTGCGACGGTGGCGGGCTTAAGTGAAACCCTTAAAGTGCATTGGCAACGCTTTAAGTGCTCATACATGTATCTAACCAACACAAGGGTAGCTAACAATCTGCCATATGGGACAGACCTATTCTCCCTTTTGTCGTCCCTTCCCTCTTGCGCACCTACCTCCTACCTATTCACCTCCCTGCGCTCTAGTTGCTTGCTGTACCTCGATAGCTTACATGGGAAGCCTCAACGAGAAGCAATGAAATCTTAATGCCTTAATGGGCCACACAATCTAATTTACTTTTGTTTGCTTTGCCATTTGGTTTTCTTTTTCGCTTTAGCTTTGGCTTTTTCTTTCCAATTCTTTTCCCTATTCCCTTCTCTTCTCATTCTCATTTTTGCTGTCTTTACTATAAATGATTTTCTGTGTGCGTTTTTTCTTTCGTCTTTTTTTTTTTTTTTTTGCACCCGTTATACCCTGTTACCAAGGAGGAACTAAGGTTTACGTATGTTCCAAGTCGTTAAAGAGATTGACTGGACGATTCATGTTGGAGATTTTGATAAATCCGTAGTGTCTAATCAAACTTCAGGAGTACTTAATTAAAATTTCTAAACATTCGTTTGACGCCTTGCTTTCGTTTCCTATGGAAATTTTATCTGATCCAATTATACTAATTACTTTACTAAAATACTATACTCATTACTGACAATCAATCAAAAAAGAATCAATGCTTTCTTTTGTATAAGAATAAAGGTAAAATAGGCTAAGAAGTAGTGGGTTCTGGTCAATAAAGTATATAATTTAAAAAACTTTAAGTTTAAGAATGAAATGAAAAGTTTAGAAAGTCCTGGAGAAAAATGCTTAAGGTTTCAAATGTCGTTAAACTAACGATAATAAGGGTCCTTTATAAGGAAACACTACCGAAGTTCACTATTTCCTTCCATATTTCTACAGGGTAACCCAATGAACATTTCTTTCTCAAAATAAGTACGCAACATTTTTTCCGATGTTTTTCTGTTATTTTTTTTTCAGCTATTTTTGTGTGTGTCTGTATATGCTTTAATTGTAGTTGTTGTTGTTATTGCTTTTGGGGTTTTCTACCGTTGCTAATGCCGTTAGCTTTGCTTTGTTGCTATTATTGTTGTTGTTGTTGTATTTCGCCGTTGTGCTTCCTAATCCTATTAACAATGGCGTCGTCATCGTCGTCTTCGTCTCCGTCTCCGTCTCCGTCTCTATCGTCACCGGCTGCTTATATACATACTTGTATATATGTAGGTATATTCCTCCTATGTATGGGTATGTTGTGTGTGTGTGTGTGCGTCGCCTTTACCGTTATGCGTTCGCCATTTTTCATATGGTTTTACTTTGTTTTGCTGTTTGTTTTTATTTTCTTTATTTGTTCTTTATTTGGTTTTCGTATTTAATTATTGATTTTTATTTTACATACATTTCCCTTTTTGAGTCGGATCATTTGGTACTTATATAGTTTCACCGTTAACTAATTGGATTTAAAGTTTACTGAACTTTGATATTACGAGCTCCTGAAGAGCACAGCAGACGATGAGGTAGTAACTTATATCCTACTAATGGCAGCAAATCGAACACGCATATTAGTCATCAATCACAATAAAATCATTGAGACGTGTTAATTATGAATGTTTTGTGTGCTTGGTGATGTTTGTGGCCATGTTAAAGAAGATTGAATTTGTTGGAATCAAAGTCTCTTTAACAGAGTCCTTTAATTACATATGCCTTTTAGCTCCAATTTAAAGGACTCCTTCAAATGAGCTGCATGCCAAGTGCCTGATATTTCTTATGAAAATTTACCTAAGAGAGCATCTAATTGGTTTTGAAACCAATTAAGGCCTTAACATTTAGAAAAATAATCGAAAAACTTAAACCGATTGCGAATTACAAGTCAAACAAAGGCTTTAAAACTTTAGAGTATGCATTTTTCTACTGACTCAGGAGAAGATTTCAAGTTTCCACATAGCTTTGATCATTTTCTTTTGCCAAACATCTTGAAGTAACAATTTAGCTAATGATTTGATAGAGCAAAAGTCTATTTATATATTTTACTTTGCATTGTTTCATCCTATTCAATTTTCGACAATTTACGTTAATTTTATTGTTGCAAGTGGCCCATTATGCATTTATTGTTACCATTTTCAGTCTTTTTCTCTTCTTTTCTCTGTTCCTTTGTGCCATTTTTCAGCTTCTTTGACATTTCCCCAATGACTACTGTGACTTCCGCTTGGGAGAACTTGCCTAAGAGGTTTTCTCTCTTCTCTTTAGGCCAAAAATATTCATAGATACGTTTCGAGTATGTTGTAGAGAGAGAGAGAGAAAGAGAGAGAAAACATTTTTACTGAAAAATGAAAAGAAATTATTTCCAACTACAACATTCTTGTGCATTGCACAAAGACAGCTTAATCCCAGCTCACTATAAATCACACCCACTCACCCACACACTGGCACACACCACACACACACACTCATACACCCATAGATACAGAGAGCAGAAGACATAGTAAGCTCCCAGGCGCATATCAAGTTGAGTTTTAAATATTCTAACATTTTTTTGTACCACTTTTTTTCCCCCTTTAGCTGGAAAAATTCCCCGAAGCTTAACAAGTTTAAGTTGGCACAAAAAAAAAAAGAAGGAAAATAGGAAAATGCAGAGTCTTCTTTTTGCTCACTCACACACACACACACACTCACAACACATGAGCTTCTAGTAAAATAGTTTTAAATTACACACCGAGTTGAGTGAAAAATTCTAATTTAATTTAAATTTTGGCATGCCAGTGAGAAAAAGCGAGAAAGATTGTTAGAGAATAGACTGAAAGAGAGAGAGAGAGAGAGAGTGTGAGAAGAGAGGAGTGGGAGACTGGTGTATGCGGTAAGTGCGAGCGCATTTCCAGGAGTTACCTTCATTTTTTGGTATGAAAAGAGTAACTGTCTCAAGTTGTTTGCCATTTTATTTATATTTCATGCAAATTAACTGCAGCAATAAATTGGCAAGAAGGAAACACGGCAAAAGCCAAAAAGCAGCTAGCAGTCAGTTGAAACTTGACAGACAAGGCCATGAGGCGGCTAGAATAAAGACCAGGGGTAGGGGAATGGTAAGGGGAACCCTTTTTTCCAAGTTGCAACTTTTGACAGGCGCGACATTTTCTGCTTGTTTACCGCTTTGCAACTTTATGCCCC
The DNA here is from genome assembly GCF_018902025.1 of Drosophila willistoni. Lineage (NCBI taxonomy): Eukaryota > Metazoa > Arthropoda > Insecta > Diptera > Drosophilidae > Drosophila > Drosophila willistoni. Next base: position 3,683,556 of record NW_025814049.1, on the reverse strand, counting down.
AGCCAAAAGGGAAAATGGGGAAAGTTTCTAAAAGATAGGGAATGACGTTTTCACCTGTTTCTTTAGCTTTAGAAAAGGAGCAGAAGGACTCAACTAAAAGTGCCACATGTCAAAATATATGACAGACGCATGTTTGCAGTGAGCTGAGCCTTTTGCTACATCTATCTCCCTGTCTGATGTGTGTGTGTGTGTGGTTAAACTTTTGATCTCTTCTAACTTAACTAAATTAAAACTATAAGTTTAAACTTGATTTAAGCCAAGAAATATGTTGCCACAAAATGCATTTCTCTTCTAACCCCCAAAAATTTCTTAAATTTTGCTTACTAAAATTGTTCAATTAAAAAGTGATAACAAAATAAACTTTATATTAAAGTTTTGCAATTAATTTAAGTAAATTTTGTTTGGATTTGGAATGTCAATTGAATTAATGTGGAATTTGAATACAATGAGAACCAGCACTCCCCACGTTGGGCGCCAACTATGTCATTTTAAAATGTTCGGATTGTCAATGAAATGTCAAAAGGCCGTTTAATGGTTTGGAATGTCAGCTATTTCATTTGATATGTTGAGAAGATTTTTCTTGTGGCACAGAATAATTTAAAGAAATTTTCTTAGCTCTAAAATAGGTGAATAAACTCTTTAAACTGCTTAGATCTTAAAGTGTAAGTTCAAATATATTAATTTATAGTTGTATTAGTAGTAATATATACCAACACTTAAGCAGAGAGACTTAAGCTTAGTTAGTTGTGCCTCTAGAGTTGAAAAAGATAAAACGTTTTCGAATTGGACCAGATTTGAGCTCAGTTCAAGGATCATGAAGTTGAATTATTTCTACTGTTTTAACCATTCGTAAAGTTCTTTTCGAATATAATTGCATACTCTTTTTTACCCAAAAGTCTCCAGCTCTAGCTTTAATTGATTACACAAATGAGTATCTCTTTGAAAAGGGATTAAATTTGATGTAGCTTTATGCTTAAAACCATTCCCACTCCATTTCTATAGGTGAAATGCATATTGTATGTATATGTAGCTATCTACAAAAGATACTTGCTATATAGCATAATGACGCGACATTTGCACTTAAGTTGCTGCTGCTTCTGTTGCCGTTGCAGTGCGCTGTCGCTGATGTTGCTGCTGTCATGCCACTTTGCATGCCGAAGACATTGCAAATTTGTCGCCCATCTCCTACTTCTCCTTCCTTTTGCTTCGCAACATAGCGCAGCATCCTCTGTCTCTGGTCTCTTCTTTTTGGTGGCGTGCTTCTGCTCTGGCCTGACACGCTTGACAAATTCGCATGCAATTATTTATAGAGAAGTGCCAACCCGAAGACGACTTGAGTTGAGTTGAGTTGACTTTACTGGCCCCCATGAATGAATGAATGAATGTCTTCTCGTGTGTATGTGAATGATGAGCAGAAAGCACAACGACAACGGCGAGAAGAGAAGGCCAGAGAAGAAGGAGAAGTAGAGTAGTAGTAGTCGTAGAGGAGGAGGAAAAGATGGAGGCAAATTGACGTCAGGGTATATTTGCTCGCTCCACTTTTTGGGCAATTTAATTATGCAATTTTCGTTTCGTTTCGTTTTCATTCTTTTTATTGCGCGCCGAGAGTTATTTTTATGCTCATAATTTCATTTTTTTGCTGGTTTCGATTTATGTGCCAAGTGTCAGGGCGCTGTCATTGCAAATGTGCAGAAATTTTTGCATATTTTTGGCAAGCAATTTATGCGCTTGTTGGCAATTAGTGTCAAACCGTGACTCATTCACTCACTCGCCACTCGCTGCAGTCACTTCTACTCGTCGTCGTCGTCGTTGGTTAACTCGCTGGGCTAACTACTAACTGGCGGTTAATTAAAAAACTTTGCAGCTATTTGTTTAATTTCCATAATTTACATGCAAAGAGATAATACAAAAAAAAAAAAAAAAGGGAAAAGAAAAAAAATGAAAGAAGAATGATAAACGTTAAAGTTTTCCTTGCCTCTCCCACTCGTTGGTCTAGAGTCTAGTCTGGTCTCTATCTCTCTCTAATTAAACGACGCAACAAGTTAATTAGCAAGGACAAAAGGCAGGACTCTGGTCAAAGCATACTTGGCCAAGCTTCGTTCATTATTTCAATAATACAACTTGTTTTTTTTTGTCGTCATCGTCGTCGTCGGTAGCTAGAGAGCTATAAAAGTTATTAGACCAGCTTTTGTGCGGGGGATAAAATAAGGGAAAAAAAGAAACCAAACAGGCAAAACAAAAAAGGACAAAGTGATGCGGCCAGCTGTGTGCAATATGCCAATGATTAGTTAGGATAAAAGAATGAGGCAAAGCAGAAAGTATGGCTAACCAACCAGTCAAACAGCGAGTGCATTGGCCCAAATTTACCTCTTCTGCAAATCTGGTGCGGGGACCACCATTACAGAGAGAGAGAGAGCGAGAGAGCGAGTCCAGAGCCTTTGTGTTTCCAGCTGTCATTCACCTGAGTTCCGCCATCTTCATTAGTCCAGGACATACACAATCAACAAAATGCACACAGAAAAAGGATGTCGCCCTTTTTGCCATATGAGTCCACAACCTCCAACTCAATCCTCTTGATTTTTTTTTCTATTTTGTCAATTCCATTTTGAACTGCACTTTGCTGACAATTTTCCCTAAGTATTTTTAGACATTTCGCTTCTCTGTGTAGGTTTCTTTTTTTAACCCTTTTTTCTTCTTTTTTTGTTTCTTTTTTTTCGGTGGAACGATTTTGTAATTAACTAAAATGCCAAGTGTAGGTCAAAAGTGGGCCAAAATTGGGCGCAGACACAGGGATACAGATGCAGACTCACAGAGAGTAGTCAGGGATTTCATTTTGGTAGAAGTTTATATTTCGTCTCTACTCTCTATCTCGTCCTGTTTCCTCATCTCTCACCAGTTTCTCTATTTTTTTATATTTTTTTTGGGGTAAATTTTCTATTTTAATTTAATTTAGTTTTAGTTTTAGTCACTCACACACAGAGACACCGACAGACGCACACATATGATAGTTAGAAAAATGTTCAGCTTCGTGGCAAAATGAAGTAGAGTGTTGTTTAAGTGATTTTAATTACAAAATACTTGAATATAAAGTGCTGAATTCTAGATCTGTTTAGCCCAGTAGAGTGCAATGTGGCAGACCCCCAGGACTGACCATTATCATCATCATCATCATCACCATCATGAGCAACAATTTCGCTTGACCAGAGGGCTTATTAGATTTTTCAATTAGCAAAATTAAACTTGGTTAAAAACTAAAGGAAAAAACAAGAGTAGCAAAAAAATAAAATTTAATTCACACATATTAGTCACAGGACTTTACTTTAAGAGAAAAATTGTACATGGAATCGGCATCTTATTACTTTCGATTGAAAATCAAGAACTTCATAAAGTAACTTTTAATAATTCGCACCTAATGCCTTTATTTTACATTCCGCCTATCACTGACCGTAACTTTAAATATCTCCAAAGACTGTAACGAATGCCCAACCCTGCAGCTCTAACTTTAGCCCTGAATCTCATTTAATTTCATTGAAATATTTGCTGGAAAATATTTTCACAACATCTTTGATTTTGCACGGTTGATTTCCTTCCTACATTGAATTTGTTTGTTTTTATGCAATTTGCTAAATTAAATTTTGTAAACGGAAAAAATCTTTAAATTTCATCATGGTTAAGCGGAATTGCGTTGACTGGGATTTGCTTTTTGTGTAATTTGTTCAACAGGAAGCACACAGGATACTGGGCCTGCCTTTTGCCACTGTCTCCCTCTTTATCTCTCTACCTCTCTCTTTTTCTCTCTCTCTTTCTCTATGTGTGTATTTCCTTTGATGGCCATAGTCGTCTGGTCAGATTGCAGGCTGGCGGCTGGTTGCTCTGCCTCTGTCTGCGAATAGACGCCGCCAAAGACCCCCCCCCGACCAAACGAACTCAACCACCAAAACAACATATATAATATCGTATCGCATCGCATCGTACATACATATATCCCACATTCAACTTAAATCCTAAACGACGACTGCAAATATATATATTTTTCGCATTTCTCTATTTCTTTCTTTTCCTTTCGTCTCATTTTTTTCCCTTTTTATGGCTCTAGTTTTCAAAAGGGGTATATTAACTTGACGGAGAAGTTTAGAGTCTATATGTGATTAAGCAGATGTTAACCTGTTGCTACAGTTTTGCTTTAGTAGTTAGATTTAGATATAGGGTCATTATCTTTAAGCCTCCATAGAAATAGACAAGTCAAAAGTATTCAAAAATATCGATTTTTAATTACGATCTCACACTTATACATATAATATATTTCATATGCAACTGTTAGAAGGTGTTACAGAACCTTTTTTTTTACTATAAATTTCTCTAAATATATGTATAACTTAAATCGAAATCTTATATTGTGAAATATATCTCTAGGATATTGCTATATAAAAACAATATTTTCAAAAGTTCATTTTTTCTGTAGAGGGCAAAAACCCTTCGTTTTGTTTTATGTTAAATATTTTTTGGGGTTTCATTTTTTTGTTGTCTTTTTCCTTTATTTTTGTTTATACTATTTTATCCTTCTTTTGGTTTTTCTCGTTCTTGTTTTCTCTATCTCTCTCTCTCTCTCCCTCTCTCTATCGCCAAGTTTTTCAAGTTTTGTGGCAGTTTTGCGTGTTTGCTTATAATTTTGTTTGAGTTGCATTGCCACGCCCCCACAACTCTAAGAACTCTAACCAAAAATATAGAGAAAACGGATGAAAAAATTAGAGGGTGAAGAAAATTGGTGAAAATAAAACCAAAATGAAAACTAAGCGAGTATTTTTTTTCCCCATTTTCCTTTCAGATTTCAGAGAGGGCAAATTTGTAATTACTTTTTCATGCTGCAATTAAAAATGGCGTAAATAGCTGCAAGTTAGAAAAGTAGGAGAGATCAAGAAGGAAAGAGAGCATAAGAGAAAAGGAGTAGGGAGAGACAGAGAACGATGGGACGATAGTGTGAGAGTACTAGAAACTGTGAGATAAACTCTTGGCCAAGTTGAAGTTTTATTTTTTCTGCTGTTGTTTTAAGTGGTTTTTCCTGCGGTTGTTGTTGTTGTTGTTGCGGTTTAGAACATAAATCGCCTTAGGAAGGAAAAGAGCCATTGCGAAAAGGAAAACAGGGAGGGGTAGAAACGAAGATAGATAGTTCCTTTACTTAATTAAATTATGTGACTTGAATTTCCTAGTAATTTGTTGTTTCTGCATTCTTGTTTCCCTTTGCCTTTTGTTATTGATTTCAATATTTTAGTAGGTTGATAAAAATTTACTTTTAATGATGTAGCTTGGCATCATTAGCGCAAATTACAAGCAATTAAGCATGACCAATTCTACCTGCCCCCCAAACACACCCCCCAACACACACACACACACTCGCCCACTCACCCATAGAATGACGAGTGAAAAGTAAAGAGGTGTAGTTGTAGGTGTAGTTTCAATGCAATGGACGAGGATGCATTAAATTAATTGAAAGCATTAAACGTAAACAATTTATAAGCGTGTAATTTCCATGAAATGCCATTCACACACACACAACAACACACACACATCAGTTTGAAGTTTCTCCTGCTCCTTTTTTGCTCTCTTTAGGTTGTTTTTTTTTTCTCTTTTTCAATCAATTTGCAATTACTTTAAGTTCATTGAAATGCTCTAAACACGAACTCGTCATAAAAACTCGAGGGTAAAATGAAGGTTTTTCTTTTTTTTTCTTACTCATAAAAACGTGTGCAAGTTGCAAAAACGGAAAAAGTGTAGAGTAAAAGAGAAGCAGTAACTGGAAAAAAAACCATATAGCAAAAACGAAAAGAAAATAAAATGTTGCATAAATAATTTAGCCAAATGGGGGGGAAGGAAACAAATGCTTAGAAAACGAAAAGAGGAAGAGGCATTCGAGTATTGTGGCATAGAGGGGGAAAAAAAGGTGGGAGGTCAGTTCACATGTTGTCTACCAATGCAGAAACACACATGTCTTTATTCCCCATGGAAATCAGTATAATACAGAAATAGCACACCAAACCCATGCTCACTCACATATAGAGAAATAGTTCATTCGCATTGCATTCGGTGGTTGCTACAGATATGTATAAGCAGTTATCTATATAGATATATTGGTTTAGGGAAACATTGCTTGTAAAGGGATGCAATTGCACAATGAGGGGGAGAATGTCGAGGATTGGGAGGATTCACTCATTTAATGCCCACAAATTGGTGCTTCTGATGAGTAATTTAAAACCAGAGTAATGCAGACATCCAATTAAATAATTTTAGTTAAAGAAAATTGTTTAATTTGCAGAGTTCATGGGAAAAGATGTTAGACAGTAGATATCTAGAATTAATGCCAACTCTACAAGTTTATAAAATTGATTTTTTCCTTAGAAATTCAAAAACATCTACAGGCAAAACCTTTTTAAAGAACCTTTTTGCACCTTTTTTGTCTGTGAATTACAAAAAAGATTCAAAGTGGATTCTGTTTTCTTCTCTCTTCTTTCTGTCTAATTGAACGATACCTCTTGAGAAAAAATCCTTACGAAATCTTCTTGTTATATATGTATATGTATGTATCTCACTTGATAACATTTCCTTGCGGTAAAATTGTTGTGAAAAAAACAAAATGTTTAGCATACTTTTGAGCATTAATTAGCCCGGCAACTAGAATGGGGCATTCATTCTTGGAACCTGCTTAACTCTCAGCTAATTTGCCACTAATTCATTTCCATTCAGCGTTTTTTGTTTTGTCTCTCACACACACTCACGCACACACATTTCATCTCTGGCCACAGTAGAAAGCAAAAGGCAACAGCAGAAACATAATGCCTAAATAAAAGCAGCAGTAAAAAAAAAACAAAAAACAAAAGGCAGAAAAGAGAAATGAATCCAAGCATTTTGCTTTGTTGCGGCGCCTTTTGACGACCGACTGAACGACTAAAAGACAGACGGACTAACCGCTTTTTGTTACAGTTTCGGTTTTTCACTTTTTTCTTTTGCTCTTTGTCGGCCTAAAAGGATAAACATCTAGAAAGGCGCTTTCGCAGCATGTAAATTTGAAATTGGGACCCGCCCTAACGCCCACCACACAACAGGAAAAAAAAACCGGCAGGTTGCTTTTGCCTTCTCCTTTTTTTGTTTCTCCTGCTGCCGTTGTCTGTCTTTCCCTTTCTTTGCTGCTCCTATTCTTTGTTTTTTTTTTGTGTTGTTTTCTACCTTTGCGCATTTTAGTTCGTTTTGTTTTGGCCACTTTTTGCCATGGTAACACGCGAACGTCAAACTCAAACCCAAACCGAGACCAACCCGTTAAGTGGATTGTATGCTAACCGAGCCGAGCACAACCCCCCAAAAGAGCCCACACAATACATGGTAATTATATAATTTTATTTATGGCAGATAAGTGTGGCGAAAATGCAATTAACCAAAAGGGGGATAGAAAGCACCATACACACAGCGAAAGAAGAATAGAGGGTAGAAATTCGGATTGAAAGTGCATTATTTATTCAGCGAACGTTTGCTGCAGACTTTAAGGAGCAAATATTCAAATTTCCACATTAATATATGTATCGGGCTCAACGATCAATAGAACAAGGTAGAAATATCAACTTCTAACTAGTAGTTAATGTTTAAGAATAAACATCGTGTTCATCTGAAATGGCTTCACCAAATCAGACGCACCAAGAAATATACAAAACGAAACAAAATCATAACACAAAAATAAGTCATAAAGATTCATATGACAATTATTGCTTAAAACCAAACAAAACATGCATCCACACTCTGTGGAAAACACTTAAGATTATAACAGCGGCGCGGTATCAAGTAGCCAACGCTGAGCATGAAATATAAACAATTTTCAACCCCCGAAAACGTGGGTCATTAGAATAAGTATTTTTAAGAACAATTGTCGCATAGAGTCTAAGAGTTCATTTATATACACAACAATTCTTTAAATAAAATCAGTTCATATTTTGAATTCAACGAATGAAGATTGGGTTATTTTTCCTTCGCCAGGAATCCCTATTCACCCTAGGTTCTACAAGAGTTTACGTACGAAATTTGTTGGCTATAGCTCTTATAGTTTCCGAGATTGAGTTGTTCATACGGACGGATGGACGAACATGGCTATTCATGCTGATCAAGAATGTATATATACATTATTGAGTCGGAAAAGGTTCCTTCTGCCTATTACATACATTTTGGCGATTTTAATATACCATATCACCCTATGGGTGCATGGTATAAAAACAAAGCAAGCTTCGGTTCCGACTGGACTAGTCACTTGATCATTTTCAAACCACCAATACTTCAATATTGAATAAAAGTTTTAGTTTTAGTCTCAAAAAGTATTTATTTTCTCGCAAACAGCAAACAAACAATAACTGAGCAAGCTTCGGCTTCGACGGCACTACTTTACACTTATCATATTAGTTGTTCATTCAGTTAAACAATTTCAGCACACCGAAAGTTTTAGTCTTAGTCTCAAAAATTATTTATTTTTTTGTGACAAAATGTGGCAAATTTATACTGTTCTAGTGCAAGCTCTATTGCTGTGTTCCATTGCGATGATTTACTTTCAATCGACGATGGTAGTTAATCTGGAACCGCAGAACACAATGCGCCAGTTGGGTATTAGACCACCAGCCGATCGTGCTGTTGTGTTTGTTACTGACGGCCTTCGCGCGAAGTCCTTTTTTAGGAACAACTGCTCATCGGTGCCGGACCTTCAAGAGTTGTTTCTTCACCAAGGCATCGTCGGAATAGCGCATTGCGGTGTGCCGACAATGTCACGACCTGGACATATTGCAATATTTGGAGGTTTTATGGAGGATCCTTCGGTGGCTTTGTATTATTTTCACAAGAATCCCAACAATTTCGACACTGTCTTTAATCGTAGTCGAGCTGCTTATTCCTGCGGAGACTCCTATATAACCCAATATTTTGAGAACTTGCCCACTGGCGGTGCACGCTTAACATTTGAGAGCTTCAAGAATTCGGACTTTTCAGGAGCGTTCGAAGCAGATGACTGGGTTTTCAATAGAGTACGCAATTTCTTATCTAAAGAGAAAAACGTTGAGACGGTTCGCCAAGAAGAGACTTATGTGTTCGCTAGCTTTCTACCAAATCTCGATATTTCGGGACACAACGACAAGCCCGATACTGAGAGGTTTCGTAAAATACTTCTCTCAACTCAGAAGGGTATACGGGATACCTATGAACTTTTCGAACGTACTTTCAATGACAGTCGTACGGTGTATCTATTAACATCTGATCATGGCATGAGTGATACGGGTAAGAATGTTAATGCAATTTTAATTTTAAACTAAATGGTTCTTTCTACGCCTCGTAGGAGCCCATGGTAGTGCATGGAGATCTCATACGGAAGTTCCCTTCTTTTTTTGGGGCGCCGGTGTCAATCGTGAGGCTCCCAATAATGGAGCCAATTTTACTGCTGATAACAGTGGCTTACAATTGCCGCTTCACAATCTAAAGCAATTTGAATTGACTTCACTAATGTCGGCATTTATTGGCCTTCCACCGCCTATGAACAACATGGGAATCCTACCACTGGGCTACATGAATGTTACAGCCGAGTATGAGTCGCATGCGGCCTACTTGAATGCACTGCAACTGCTGGCACAAGTGACATCGGTTTTATCACACCATGAAACTGGTTATTTCAGTAAATGGCTGCCCAGATTCAACGATCTCGACTTCAGAAGGATAGAAAAATATAAAAAACAGATCCAGCGGCATCTTTCAATGGGTTGGTTTACCGAAGCGATGGAGCAAAGCCATCATCTCGCCAAATTGGCCGTCAAGTGCCTAGAATTCTATGAAAATTACTACCGCAAGGCCCTAATTGTTACAACAGTTTTCTTGTATCTGGGATGGTTTTACATAATATTTGCTAAACAAGCTCATATCACTAGTAAGTTGCAAAAACGATTTTTCACTAAGAGCACAGTGGCCCTATGTGCCTTGGGCTTAACATTAGCCCAACTAATGATCTTGCAGCAAGTGCCCTGTTGGACGACTTTGTTTTTAATACTGCCTATACCCATTTGGATTCTGGCTGTACGTGAATCTCCAATAAAGGAGTTCTTCGTCTTAACACCACTAATGCAAGTGTTTTGGCTGGTCTCTACTGCTGGCATTTTGATTGGTTTTATCCGAGATTCGCGTTTCATAATGGGAGCCTTTCTAATGACAAGATATGCATACAATCGTCAAGGATTTTGCCATCCTTCATTCAAATTTGTTATTTGGCTAATTATGACAGCTTTGATAAGCGGATTTATTCCGTATTTCTATTACTATTACAGTGAAATCGACTTTAATAATGAGTATCTAGTCTACTGTAGCATGGTTTTGGTCTTGTTGCGTCCGCTAATTCTGTGGCATAGGCACGCAAAGTGTTTTTGGATTTCGAACACTGGCATATTGGCTCTGGAAGTATATGGTATTTATCTGCGCACTACAAAACAGCCGTTTCCAGAACCTTTGCATTGTATCTTCTGGGCCTATATCCTGTTTGCATTGATTTCTATACCATTCAGCAATACTAAATCGGCAGAGGATCGATTGGAACTGATATGCTTCAATCTTTGCACAGTGTACACATTATTTTCCACCTTCTTGGAATCAATTTTCATACAATTAATGGCCGCTGAACACTTAATGGGATTCCATGTGCATGCGGATCTGCAAAGGTTGAAGAGAAAAAAAGCCAACGACGCGAATGAAGATGACGAGGAGGAGGAAGCAGACAGCAACAATGATAATGATACTACAGTAAAGCCGATGAGTCCCTTGGAGCATTTAAATCGTTCTTATTATTATTCCGGCTTGTTCCTGCTGTACACTTTCCTCTCATTTTACGGTAATGGCCACCATGCTTATATGAACTGGATTGATACAAATACGGCCCGCTTATTTGTTACCAACTTCTCGTTTGTGATCATTTCTCTAACCATTGCAATGAAGCTATTGATTGGACCAATCATCGTCATGTCTATCATGTACGCAATGTCTGCATATGTCCGTCAAAATTTATGTCGAATACTGCTGTGCCTGACACTTATCTGCAATGTTCTCAGTTTTTGTTTCTTTTTCTTTGTTCAAAATCGGGGTGACATGCGCCAAGTAAGATTCTCAATCACAACTCTTATCGTTGCTCATGGGTGTGTTCTGATCCTGATGGTCTGTTCGTTCATAGCCAAACTGCTGTTTAGTGGCATTCCCATGACAATCATTCTCTGGGATAATGAGAGCATTATTGAATCACAAACAGGTGAAAGCCAGGTTTAAATTCAAAATTACAAATGTGTGTACAATAAAAATTTATCCATATATTTCCCCAAAAAAGATTTTTTTTTTTTTGTGTGGGGTATACATAATACTCTTAAGTAGCAAAACAAAATTGAGCTTGGATCAGTTTAAATCTGAGATAACTTATTAACTATTTAGGGCAAACAGCGGAATCTCCTAGGCAGTTTTACTCTTTTCTGCTTCCTTGTAGACCCGCAAGAATCAGAAAAGATCGTTGTCGAAACATTAACTTTAGGTGACTGTTCTTCTACTCACCTTCTCTGCGACCTTTAAAAGACTTTCAAATGTGAATTGGCCTGTTTCGGATACCATTCCGTGGAAGATTTTCGTTTCACATTCCGTCAAAAGTTCATAGGGTGAACCAAACTCGACCAGTTGGCCGGCATCCATTACCAGCACCTTGTCCAAGTCCATAATTGTGTGCAGTCGGTGCGCAATTGTCAGGACTGTGCACTCCCTGAACTTACTACGAATGGTAGCCTGTATGAGGGAATCAGTTTGCGGGTCAACATTGGCCGTTGCCTCGTCCATTACCAATATTCGATTTTCGCGTAGAATAGCCCTGGCCAAACAGACCAGTTGACGCTGAGCGACACTGTAATTGGTTCCACCTTCAGAGATTTTGCTCTGCAATCCACTGGGCAGATCACTAATGATGGGCTTCAGTTTAACCTCTTCCAGTGTATCCCAGAGCTTGGCATCACTGTACTCTTCAAACGGATCCAAATTGTAGCGCATGGTGCCGAAGAAAAGGACTGGTTCTTGTGGTATAATCGAAATGTTGCTGCGAAGATGCCGCAAACCGATTTCACTGGTATTCCGACTATCGATAGTTATTGTTCCGTCGTTATATGAAATCCGGAAAAGGGTAGTAATAAGCGAGGATTTGCCAGCTCCAGTTCGTCCAACAATACCCACTTTCTCCTTGGGCTTAATTTCAAAATTAAGCGACTTTAAAACATATTTCGACTGAGGATCGGGAAAGTATCGCAGGCTCAAGTCATCTGCTATAATTTGTCCCTCTTCGGGCCAAGTGGTAGGTGGCTTCTTGTTCGGCTGGGACTGATATTCGCATTCCGGTTCAATCTCATCGTACTCCACCACGCGCTCCACAGCCGTCATTGTGTTCTCTAGTTCGGCCGACTGGCGCATTCCCCATTGAACCATGCCAGTCATACCCATGGCCTGGGTTATTGCCAGACCAACTTCACCCGAGTTGCTCGGCGGATTGATAAAGTAATTAACGATTATAACCACAATGTACAAGGTGCAGAAACAGTCCAAATAATAGGCCAGGCTTATACAGAACTATACAGATATAATGAAACGTTTAAAGAGGTCATAGAAGAATTGGAGTTCGACCTTCAGAATACCTTGGTAGCATTAGAAGAGAAAATAAACGATCAGAAAAATTTGAAAGTTAAGAATGTTACCGTGAGAGGTGAACTACCGGTGTTGCCAAAAATACAGGTACCCACATTTTCTGGAGAACCTAGAGAATGAGACCTGTTTATGGAACTATTTGCGGAATTAATTGAAAAAAGAGAGGATTTAAGTCTGGCTCTTAAGTTCAATTATTTAAAATCCGCGTTAATGGGCGAAGCAAGGAGCATGGTAGCTGTCAGGTTCAGCTGACAATTATAGTGCTGCTTGGGAACTGTTAACCAAGCGGTATGAAAATAATCGGAGGGTATTTTCCGAACAATTAAGTCGGATCGTTGATCTACCGATGATCAACAATGAATCCGCGAAAAATGTTAGGGATGTGATTGACATAGTAAATGAGTCAGTGCACCTGATCAAAATAAAAGCCAATTTGTCCAATGAAAATGATGTCATATTCGCACAACTCTTACTAAGGAAATTTGACTGGGAGGCTTTACAGTTGTATGAAAGCCAAATTAGAAAAACAAAGATTCAGAAGCTATCTGATGTCATAGAATACTTAGAGCAAAGATATTGCTCGTTAAGTGCCATGAGCAAAGAAGAGAAGAAACGGCTACAAACTTTTTTAAATTTTGCGGAATTCGAAGATAAATGTCCGATTTGCAAAATTGCCGGGCATAAAGCGTATAAGTGCTATAAGTTTAAAGGATTGACACCTACGGAAAGGTATGAAACAGCCAAAAAAGTACACCTGTGCACAATTTGCTTGAACCATTCAAGCAATAAAGTGTGAACTAATGAAATGGTCTGTTCATTGTGCAGTAAAGGACACCATACCTTACTCCATTTTAAAGAAAAACAGGAGAGTATTAATACATGTGTAACGGCACAACCAACACTGTTGGCCACAGCTGTAATACAAGTAAAAAATGTAAATGGGGGATATAAGACTCTAAGAGCCTATATAAGTGGCGTATCCCTGGAAAAGACACCTTAAGGTAGAGGCAATTGTGTTACCAAAGTTAATGGAAGCTCTTCCATTAAAAATAGCAAACGTGGATAAGTCAAAATGGCAAACTTACGTGCTAGCTGATCCTACCTTTATTAAACCGGGTAAGGTTGATTTAATAATGGGGGTAAACGTATATACCCAAATCTTTAAAGGGGGAATTACAAAGATTGATGGCCTGCTAGGCCAAAATACTCAATTTGGTTGTATCGTCTCGGGATGCACCAAATCAAATCAGAATAAATCTGTAGTGGCAACAACAAAAGATGTCACAGGTTTTAAACAACGTTGGTAGAACAAGAAAGGTAAATGTCAAAATAAAAAAAAACAATGCCAAACAAACTCAACAACAAAACTCAAGAAATAAATTTATGGCCCCCGGCAGGACCTGATGATAATTTAAAAAATAAAGTCAAAAAAGATTCCGTTAAGAAATTGTCCGAGTCTGTATTAGAAAAAGAACAGGTATTGCAAAATAAAGGGACAACATTAAAACAGAATAACCGCTCAAAGTTAGGCTATCAGCGAAATGTCAAAACAGTGGAGCAAAAGCCACATTGGCTTAAACCGAAAGGTAGAAGTAGTAGGTCTTTAAAGTTTACACCATATAAAAAGGCTAGAAGTCAACACAGTAATACACATCAGGAGTGAGTAGATATCCCGAAACAGAAATTGTTAAGCATTGGGCGATATTAGTAATTTGCCAAATATAATATAAAATTCAGTAGAATTCAGCAGAATAGGAAAGAATAGGAAGTCAGTAACAACAATCATCTTACTAATGATAATATTAATAATAATAATTTGTTTAAGACAACTTAATTAAAATAAAAGAATCCAAATCGTCGCATTTGGCGGCCCTTTGCAGAATGTTTAAGATTAAACATCGTGTTCATCTGAAATGGCTTCACCAAATCAGATGCACCAAGAAATATACAAAACGAAACAAAATCATAACACAAAAATAAGTCATAAAGATTCATATGACAATTATTGCTTAAAACCAAACAAAACATGCATCCACACTCTGTGGAAAACACTTAAGATTATAACAGCGGCGCGGTATCAAGTAGCCAACGCTGAGCATGAAATATAAACAATTTTCAACCCCCGAAAACGTGGGTCATTAGAATAAGTATTTTTAAGAACAATTGTCGCCTAGAGTCTAAGAGTTCATTTATATACACAACACTTTTGTAAATAAAATCAGTTCATATTTTGAATTCAATGAATAAAGATTGGGTTATTTTCCTTCTCCCGGAATCCCTATTCAGTTAAAGAATTTTCATTTAAAATGCATCTTTTGAAACATCTTTGCATACTTCAAGGCACAAAGACCTGATTACAAACTAATTCTACACTCTCAAAAGCATTACAAACTTAAGGTAAATTGAAAGCAAAGGCAAAATAAGCTTATTGATTGAGAATATTAATTATTACTATATTTAACATAAATAAATAATATTTCTTACATTAAATATAAATCCTTTGTCTATGTTAAATAGTAATTCCTATAATTGAAATGCTTTTTCTTCAACAGATTAAATCAGCAGCAGAGAGAAAAGGTAATTCTCGATGATAACTTGAATTTATTGGAAATATTTTGCATACTTAAAGGGGCAGTTACTTCAATTTCAAAGGATTTTTGTGGAAGGATTTTGCATGCCCCAAGTAGCAAATACTCAAATTTCACTCAAAGAAGCAGTACATCGATTGAAAGTGAATATTCTTTGCCTACTTTAAGGAGCATATGCTTTAATTTTTGCACAATTATATGCATTTGGTGCAAGTTTCTTTTTCGTTTCGTATGTGAGTGGCCCAGCAGACGGCAGCAAACAAAATAAGTACGTATATAAATTTATTAAACTATAATTCACACTGTACAGAAAAGACAGAAAAAAAAGAGAAATGAAGGGGAAAATGGAGCGCAGGAAACTGGAAAAAGCACTTTGGCCTCACACCTCTCCTCATATGGCGGAAAAGCAGCTACAAAAAAATAAACTGTCCAAGAAACAAAAAAAAAGGACAATGCAGACACAAGGCGACAGCAGGACGACAACGACAACGACGACGATGACTTCACGTACATAAACAAGTATGCATTACGTTGTGCAAAAGTAATAATAAAACAGAGCAAACAAAATGGTATACTATTTACTCCCCTCGAGAACTCTCTCTCACTCTCTCTTTCTCAGCCCCTCTGTCTCTCTTGCTCGCTTTGTCGCACTAGTGTTTTTTTCTATAACAATATCAACAATAGCAAAGAATGCAAAAGGCACAAATACTACTGGAACTTGGAACTGCCAACTGACTACTACAACTACTGGGCCCCGAAGAGAAAGGGGAAAATGAATACTCTTTCTCTCCCCATATATACACTTCTTTTCAAAATCGCGTGCCAGGAATAGCAAGCAACACAGTAGCAGCAGCTGTAGGGAAAAAGTTTTGTTTGCATGTCTGCGGTACATTTCCGCGACAGGCACCGCCAAGACCCCCCAACTATATATACATATATATGTATACATATATCTAACCATTTCAACTATATAGTTAGTTATAGGTATATGTGTGTTTGTGTGTGTGTGACAGCAAAAACTCTATGGCCAAACAGCAATAAAAAAGTTGAAACACGGCGCTAAAACTGCAGCAAATTATAGGTTAGCTTGCTAAAAGAAATTATTGTATGTACATACATATACATTTATATCTGTATATATCTATGTGTATGTAGAATATATATCGGTATAAAAATATGTTTGTATATGGCAAAAAGACACAGTGGGGTAATTCCGCAAAAATGACTTCAACAAAAGTTACAGCGCCATGAATAGTCCATGGGGAAAAGTTGTAATGTGATGCTTATTTGTTAATAACTATAAATTAACTGCACTTTTTTTTATTCAATACATAAACAAAAACCTATTCCTAGCAATTAGAAAGATTAATGGAATATTCAAACCACAAATGATAGGTGAATGGAATAGAGCAAATATTGGCATAGAATAGAAACAACAACTAACAATATTTTTTATTAAAAACTAGATAGTTTTACATTTCAGTTAAAGTTCCTTACAATTTAAATATACAATATTTAAATCTGAGATATCACATTTGTGGGGAAACCGATTTAGGCTGATATAAACAGCAAATATGTATTTGAGAGGAATTATAAAATATTATTTAGGTCTAATTACTCAAAATTTGTTAGACAAACTTCGAGAATCTGTAAGAATGTTTAAGTTTTAATTTCCAGAAACATTCCAAAGGAAAACATTAAACTACAAAAACATTTAAATTGTTGATATCTAAGCCAAACTAGCCTGCAAAATTTATAAATGTAACAATTACAGTTCCAAGAAATTTTTTTATTAATAAATAATATTCATTCCAATAACATAAATCGTTATTTGGATTATTAGTGCTGAGCTTAGCTTAAATGCATATAAATGGCTTAAGTGCTGGTAAGACTTTTACTTAACGTGTTTGTCAAAATGATAAAAATGTAGAATATACATAAACTGATACCAAATCTGTGCTCAAAAAGTAGAGAAAATTTCGTTAAATAGTTAAAGCTCCAAACCTCGTTATATATAGGTCTATGGTTCAATTGACTTAAATGATATATCATTGTCTTTCTGGTAAATACAGATCATGAAAATTGTTTCCGTTGATATTGTTGTTAATGATTAACCTAATCACTTCCAACTGAAAACATTTCGCTTTAATCTAATGACGCATTAGACCCAAACATACACAGAGAGAGAGAGAAAGAACTTGAGCCTCTCCACCTGCTGGCCGCCACATTCGTTTCCTCACCTCCGTTAACCCACATCCTTTTGGACTCAACCGACCACAACACACGCACACACACACACACACACACACACACACACACACAGACACACCAACCAGTTGGCAGAACAAAGCGAACTTTCCGTGTGTGAATATGCCAGGGACGTGAATGTTTTTGCCCTTAGCGGGAGAAAAGGCTGAAAAAAGGGCAAACGGCGCTTACGTGGCATAGTTTCGACCCAAACCCCAAAAGCCGTACCCAAACCCGACCTCAATTCCAACCCCAACGACAAGCTGAAAGTGACTGACTGGCGCCATAATGTCGCCGCCTTTCTGTCTGTGTTTCTCAGTGTGTGTGTGTGTGTCTGGGTTTGGTGCACAATGTGGCATTTGTGTATCCTTTTTCACACACACCCAAGGACTCACACACAACCAAACACTACATACATACATATATGCATATGTATAGAAAAATGTTGGTATATACCCTAAGCCAACGCGCTTTTTATTGTGGCAAGAACTTGGTTGCAAGTTGAGTTAAGTTTTTCCTTTCTTTACCGCCACTCTCGCCCCCTCCCTTTCCGCTTCTGTAGGTTGTAGTAAATAATAGTGTTGAAAATAGCAGAGAGACGAAACTGGCTAGAAATATTTCTACTCTATCTCTCTCTCTCTTCATATTAAATTTTTCATCTATTTTCTTCATGTTTATTTTTGTTGCTTATCTTCCGCTTCAAGCACATAATTCCTAATTCGTTTTCGATTCCTTTTCGATTTCTTACTACAATTTTTTTCTATTTATTTTTTTTGTCAAGTCCTTGTGTTTTTATATTTATTTATTTTGCTACATGCTCGATAAACATTCTTGAAAGATTTACAGCCCAGCAAAAATAAAGCAGCAGGCATAGAAGGGAAGGCTAACAGAAATCAAAGGCTTTTGTGCCATAATAATCTGGAAACACATTCGAGATTTCAATGAACCAAACTCCTGCACAAAAAAAACAGAAACAGAGAAAAGGAGCCAAACACTGGCAAGGCAAGTGACATGGGTTGTGGGTTGGGGGTAAAAGGGCAAAAGGAAAAAAAATGATTTATTTTCCACGTCGATAAGCGAAAGAAAGCGAAACTTGAAACGCACTCCACCAGCCCGCACCACTCCGGAGCACAACGATTGCTCAGTTCTTCACTCTCGGTTCCCCATAGACAGTTCTCTGTTTCTTCTTTTTTTTTCCTTTCCTTTTATTTTTCGGGTGTTTGTATACCCTTACTTTTCAGGGTTTTATCGTCATTCAGAAGACAAAAAGATTGTAAAAATCTATAAGTATTTTTAGTATATCATTTAGTCAGTCTTTGCTGTATCATATAAGCAATCTATAGAAAACTATCTATTAAAGATTAGATATGGAAATTTTTGACTATCATTTTTAAGTCCATGATTGCCTAGTGATATAATCTCTGATTTCTAGGGACTAGAAGGCACTCCATTTGCTATTTTCATGTTAAATGTTATCTCGTGTAGTTTAAACAATTTGGCAAAGCTGAGTTAACCCATAAAAGAAATGTGGATGATCTATTGGAACTAATGCTCTAAAAGGATCTACAAAAGTTGACTGCCTTGTATTCAAGGCGATATCTTTATATCTTAACAATTTCAAATAGTTTCAACTACCAATTATCAGTTTCTAAAAGATTTAAAGAACTTGCTTCATCTACTTTAGAGACAAAACTTCTAATATACCTATATCTAAACAATTCGTTATGAATTTTCATTTGGTTTCCCTATCATGAAACTTCTAAAATGTTTCCTTGTAAACTTAGCTGTAAAAAACAAATTTCCTTTACTTTTCTCCTAAAGAGTATCTAAACTTCGTTAGAAGGCCATTGATATTAGGGATAACAAATTTCTTATTTTTTCCTTTTTTGGTTTTGGCAATGTGTAGCGAATGTGGCGTATAAAATTTTACACAATAGATTGAGCATTTCCTGGCCAAAAGCGAAACGCCAGCAAAACATGTGTAGAAGTTTAATTTAATAAGTTTTTTTTTTGTTGTTATGCTGTTCTCTTCTTGTTGTTGTTGGTTGGAATGAGTGTGTGAGTGTGTCCAGGATATAGGATATGTTAAACATGCCGATATAACAACAGACGGAAAAAAGGGAAACCCAAGTGGTATTTTTTCTGCTGCTGCTGCTCCTGATGCTGATGGCTTACATGTTGCTAATTTTGTTTGTTGTAAAGTTTGCCCCAGCCCCAGAAAAAAGATACAAAAAAGAGGGCAGGAGGAGGAGGAGTCTGCATATGTGTGTGGGTGAGTGGCTGGGGTTTGGGTTTATTTTAAAGCTGGCTAAGGTCACATAAATCATGTGTAAAGTTAACATAAACTTTGACTGCCATTGAGTGGGGCATTTCTTGTTCTGTTTTTTTGTGAGTAAAAGAAGAGAGGGGGCGATTGAAAGTTGATAGGGGGGGCTGCCACATGTGTGGCATAATTTGTAAACAACAAGCAACAAAATTAAGGGGAAATGTAGTTTAGTTTAGTTATTTTTCTCAATGTAATGTACAATTTAAAGTAAATTGTTTTACAGTTCTTTAAGCTCAACTTAACTAGTTTTGCTTTAGCCTAATTAAAATCGGTATTGCCATCATTAATAAGGAACAGGATGACAGGATACACTCGCTCGCTATTAACTTGGCTGCACAAATACAAAGAAACTTCATTTCCTGTCTCTGACTTTGATTCTGACTGACTTACAAGTGGCAGGGTAAAGGATGAGCATAAATTTCAATATAATATAAATTTTGTCGGTCTATGATTTCTTCCTTTCACTAACTAATTGCCAAAAAAGAAAAAGGAACGCGCAGTACAACAATAAAACGAAAGGGATATGAAAGGTTGCCCATTGTTTGAAATTCAAACAATGAACTAAAGATCTCCGTTTCGGTCTGTGCCTCGTCTTTTGTGAGTTCTTTTAAAAGCGAAAGTGTTGATTTGTGCGTAACTTAAGGCAAAAGCAGGTGCATCCTGTTTGTGCTCCCAAGAGCATTTATCTCAAGGACCTTGAAAGGCTTTTTGTGCGTGCCATTCGTATAGAAAAGAGAAGAATTTCGACCTTGAATGGTGGAGAGGTAGTTTTTTGCTGCTGCTGCGTGAGAAAAAAAAGTTATAAGGACTCTTTAAGCTAAAAGTTGCCAACAAGTTGAACAAGTTGAGCTTTAGTTTTTCTCTCTCACTTTTTTTTCTCGTTGAGTTAATCCTGCCATGATTTCATCAGAAATCTATCAACATATGGCCATATCATGAAGCATTAAGTAGCAAACACTTGTGCCTGGCGGCCACATTTTAGGGCGAGAGGAGTGGCAGGATATACAGTTACTCACCCACACACACACACACACAAACACACAGATGCTGCAGCAAATTTCATGGGCTGTTTACCCACAACATTTGGTTGGGGCTGTTCCATTTCAGGCTCGACTCCTTCTCCTGCTCCACTTGGATTTCGCGTCGCTCTTGCCCCGGCAATGAAATTACAACTTGTCAACTCAATCAAGCGCGCTTTATGCAGCAATTTCCGTCACTTGTGTGAGTTCCCACACACACCTAATGTGCGCCACAGACCAACAGCTACACCATCATCCCAGAACCACCCAGACTCACCTCCCGGTCGCCTTTCATCGCCATCATCATTCTGCTGCTGGCAATAAAACGCACATAATCAGCTAATATTAAATTTGTATGCACGCTTTGAGCTAATAATCCTTTTTTGATTTCCCAATGAGTGAAAAAAATATGACGACGACGACGACGACGACGACGATGACGACAACAATGTGTGTGAGAAAGAGAGAGTAAGCTCTATCCCGCTTCTCTTTTTCCTTTTTTGGCCATGTTGTAAGCCTCGGCTTAACGTTTTTACCTGTATCCCTCCTCCTGCCCTCCTTAATGCTTAATGTTATGCAGACCACACCAAGATTCAAAAGATTGTGTTCTCTCTCTCTCTCGTTTTGTTGGTTTTTTTTTTAGCATTTTTAATTTCATGCTGCGGCATATTTCCTGCAAAAAGGACGAAAACGACAATGACGCCATTCGGTTTAGTCAGGACATCCGCTGAAGCTTCCGGCAACAGTTGCCAGCTGGCAAAAGTTCCTTTTGGCTGCCAGTCTATCTTAGCAGTCTATCTCACTCTCAGTAAGTCTGTTTCTTTTTGCTTTAAGAAATTGTCCTTAAAGCCTGGATGCATTACCATTTGCTCTCTCCTTATAATACTGTAGGGAAATTCCTATAATTCACATTGCTGATTGCTTTTTGCTACTCGTCCTTAATGGTAAATTCTATCAGAGAGTGATAGAGAATTTTCACAATTTTTTTTTCGCAATTGTAAGCTCTTTTCTATAACCTTCAATTGATGGCATTTCTTCGCCTTTTCGGTCTGAACTAATGAACTTTCCCACTTGAATGTCTATCCTGCTGTCTCTTTCTTTTGCTTTTGTTTTCTCGCCCCTTTTTGGATCTTTTTTTCAGACCTCAATTCTTCTTTAATTGCAAAAATCAACAAAAAGTCTCCCGGACATGGCTTTGATTTATATCGGCATCAGCAGCACATGTGCGTTTGTATTTGTGTGTGTGTGTGGGTGGGTGGGTGTGTGTCTATGCCACACCCACTCGCGCCCCATTACAAAGCTGTATTTAGTTAATTACTGCCCAAGAACAACAACAACAACAACAACAACGGCAATAAGAATAGCAATAAATGAAAGAAAATGCGGGCAGCAGCACCCAGTAGCGACTTTTGAAATTTTATGTCTCCGTGAGTAAAACGGAAAATAACTCCCCGGCGTATCATTTAGTCAGCTAGCAGCTAGCAGCCAGCAGCGAGGGTTGTATCAAAGTTTCCTGTTTAACCCCTACCCCGTCCGGATTCTCTTTCTCTCTATTTACGACTAAATTAAATGTGCATTAAATAACGGTTAACAACTGACAAAGCCAAAAGCACAAATAATGACAAAAGTTGTTAAGAGACAAGCTCGAGAGAGCAAAGAAATCTAAGGAAAGAGTCGCGGGGCTGGATGAGGATGGATGAAGGTTTGTGGGGGAGATTTTGGTCAAACAACATTATTTGACATTTTATGCGACACGTGATGGGGACTCAAGCTCAAGCTCCAGAGGGGGTGTGTGTGTGTGTGTGGAATGTCTCCTGTATCTGGGAATTAACATTAAGGGCTTCCATCTTCTCTTTTTTCTCTCGACATACTGCTAGGTACAGGGGCAAAAAGGCAAAGGTTAATCCATGGCAGATCAGATCAAGAGAGTTGGCGTGAAACTGTTTTATCGAGTGTGAAAACACAAAAAAAAAGGTATTCGATTTATGACATCTAAAAAACTTTTCTCTGCCCTAAAAACAAATTATTATTTGAGTTTTAACTTCATATTAGATATAAGTTAAAAGTTGAACATTTGTAGCATGACAAGATAAAAGTAATTAAAAGGTATTACAAGATTCGACTTTACTACATTTTAATAATATCGTGTATTAAGGGGCATAAATAAACGGCCCTGAGATCATAACTTTACATTAAACTCTTTGAGATTTTCTTTAAGTTTTAAAGTTGCCTGAGTTTGAATTCCAATTACTTTGAATTTAATCCTCTTAAAAAAATTGTCTGTTTTATTATTTGTGAAACTATGTATATAAAAAAGTGCTCAAATGAATTGAATATGAAATTGTCAATATTTATTCATAGGTTTCCAAAAATACTGCTTATTTATAACAAAAAGTTAATCACAAACTAGTCTTGTGTAGTTTTTTATACTAAAATCCTTTAAAAGGAACTAGAAACTTCAAATTAAGACAGGAAAAAGTAAACTATACAATTGTATACAATTTAAATATAGAAGTAAAAATGTATAGAAATATGTAATATTTATTAGAAATATATTAAATAAAGAGAAGAAGGCACGCTGTCAAATAAGTGAGCTTGCCGGGTTGAAAATAGTCGAACAAATTGTTATAACTACATATATGTTAAAAGAATATAATACTTTTGCCACGACTCAACTGAAAGCCGTCAATAAAACTTGTATAAAATTATTCATTGGCAGCAAATAAAAATTATACATTAAAGAGAAACTAAATGAAGTATACCCGCTCTATAGCCATAAAAATTTACTCTACTTCAGGCACAACTGAAGGAGTGGATTCTTTAGATTATGCTGGAACTAGTTATAACTTGGTTTTGGTTGCTTACAAATAACTTGGTTAATTTTATGACCAAAATACAATTGATATTTAATTTAAATACGTGCATTTTATTTTCTTTTGGTCGTCACGTTGATTTGATTTTATTGCGCCCAGTTGGCCATTCCACCCGCCCACGCCCACCTCCAACGCCCAGTTTTATGACCTAGCTGGGACCTCAGAAAGAAAAGTGGATGGAGCCTGAGTGAGAAGGAGATGGGGAGAGGTAGTGGTGTTGGTTGGTTGGTGGCATAATTTATGCATGCCTCAACGAAATGAAATAAAATGAAGCATAAGTCAAATTTAGAGCCCACTTAGTAGACCAATAAATACCAAAGAATACCTAGGCGGCGTTTCTACTTCCTATTTCTTTACTTTTTTTCCTTTTGGACAAAACCAACATCGGCAGGATCCTTTTAAATGCCATTTTTATGGCCCTGTGTGTTAAAAAGAGATGGAGTAGATAGAGAGAGAGTAAGAGAGAGTAAAGTGTTTGTGTGTGTGTGTGTGTGTGTGTGTGTTGGTTCTTATTAAATTTTGGTGGCAGCAACGGAATGCTTGAAAATGTTGCATGTTTTCTTTCATTTTGTTTTGTTTTGACTCTTCATAAAAATTTGCTTTATATGCTTGTAAACACATACACCTAAAAAGAAAGAGCAAGAGGGTAAGGAAGAGACTGAGGGAGGGCCATAGACTAAGATAGATGTTGAGTAGGAGCTAAAGTAAAGACAGAACCTGCTAGCTGGTTGCAGTTGGGTAAGGCGTGGACAAACCGCAGCAAGAGCAACAATAACCCAAAATGCCAACAAGTATGATAACCGCAACAAAAACACCAACAACACGCCTCATACAGACACACACACACACACACACACTAGCACACATCCACAAACACACACACAGCAAAAGGAGTGAGTTTAGTAGATACAATCTGCAGACAACAACAAAAGCTTTTGGGGAAAACAGAAAAAAAGGAAAAACTCTGGCCAAGACACAGGAAGATGTTGTACCACATTTTTTCACTAAGAGTATTATGAAATTTTTATATATATTTTTTACAACTTGTCTACCCCACGAATGGAACTTATATGTATGTGAGCGAGTGCTTGTGTGTGTGGATGAAGCATCTAGAACAAGCATAGTTAAGTTTCCAAGAGTTTTGGAAGCTTTAATTTCATATTTTTGTAAAGTTTATGCCTTGAAATTTATAAGAAAAGAAATACAAATACAAATTTTTTTAAACTTAACAGTTTCAATGTATTTTTTGTGTAACTTCTTTTAAGCACTTCCATTTTGAGCCCTCAAATGTATGCTATAGAAAAATATGCATTTCTTTAAGTTGGATTTCCCTCAAGTTCAAGTTTATTTGTTTTTTATATGGATTTCCGCTGGTAAGAAAACACAACAACCAAACAAACAAACACTTCATATGTTAATTTTCCAATTAAACTGAAAGAAATGACTCTAATTACAGACGCACGTTTTTTTCCAGGAAACGACAACATAAGCAAAACAAAAAAAAAAGAAAGAAGGAAACACACAAAAAATATAGAAGTAGCCACTTGAAGGTCGAGGCAAAGAGGACGAGGAGAGGCAGGGGAACAACAAAAAAAGTAAATAAAATTAATTTTATACAACAGCTAGCTAGCTGGCAGGCAGCAAAGCATGAAACGGGGGGTCAAAGAGGGTGCCGCCGAAGCTGGTTCTGGCTCTCATCTTGAAATTATAAAACCAACAACCAGAGAAAAAGAAAAACCACCCACAGAAAATGCCTAAGGAAATGCTGCAAATGTCTGGCCTCAAGTGAGTTGTGTGTGTGTGTAGAGGTGAGGTGTGAGGGGCGTGTGTTGTGTGTAGGGGCACTAAAACGAGCATTTGACACGCGACGCGTTTGCATTTTACACGCAGCAGGCTCAGCAGCAGCCGCCGTCACATTGTGGGCATTGTTTCAGGCAGGACGACGAAGTCGAGTAAGCAGGAGCATGGGGAACGGCGGCAGGACGAAGGCTCAGAGGCAGTAGAGTAAGAAGGCGGAAATATTAACCGCACTGTACAATTCTAATTACATTTTGCCAGGCCCAAAGACCAGGTTACTGGCAAACTTCCCTCAACATTCCACCTTGCCTCAACTCCTGTGAGTGTGTATGTGTGTGTGTGTGTGTGTGTGTGTATGTGTAGCCTTATACAACAGGAGTGGCGTGTGCTCCTTTAATTTTATTTATTGCGCAAAATTGCTGACTGCTGGAAGTCTCCGCTCCCCGACTCTTTCCCCTCTCTGTCTCTTACTGGGTGTTTGGTGTTGCCGCAGCATCGCGTGTCGCATTGCAATACAACAAGCAACAACAACAACAGCAACACGCTGCAAACATCAACCCGCCCCTTTTTACATCATTGACTTTGCCAAGTTCGCCTCAGTTTCAGCTTAATGTGTGTGTGTGTGTGTGTGTGTGTGAGGTGTGAACAGGATTTGGCTGCAGGATATGCTTTAAATCTTTTTGAAATTGATGCATTGAAGCATATTTCTCTTTTTTCCGGTTTAACATTTTTTTCGTTTTTGTTTTTAGCTCCAGAGGCAAGACTTACGCGTGTTTGCTTGATTGAGCCCGAGCAAGTGAACGACGAGTGATGAAGAAATGCCATAAACTTACCTGAAAAAGAAGAGATAGAAAAAAGATTTAGTTTGCTTGAGTTATTATAGTGAAAATTAAAGCAATATGAAAGCGAAAAAATGTCAAAGCCCACAATGTCTTGCTTAAAAGTGAGTTTAATACTTTTGTCTTTCAGAAACATTATATATAAGTATATAGTAAAATAATTGATCCGCGAATAATTATATATATAAAATATATAATCCTAATGGCTTAGGAAAACATCAATCATGACTTAGGAACTATTTTTATTCTGTTACTAATGAAACCTGTCTCATATTTACTTTATCAGAATGCAGGTTTCAAAATTATATGAATCACAAGAAACTCCGCAATTCTTAGTATATATATGATCATAATCCAACCAATTATGCCTCAAATCTCTATAGTCCTACAATGGTTTTGTTAACATGCTCTATATATATATACTTCGCCAAATAGACCCTTTTCTCTACCCATTAAAGGGTATGTGAAAGTTGCTGCACAAAATTAAATGGTCGTAACATATTTTTTGGCAGCAACATTTGGTTTGTTCATTCAAGCATTTCATATAAATAGAAATCTTTTTGCTAATTATTGACATAAAAATAATAAAAAAGGGATACCCAAATAACAAACAGCTATATTCCTTTTTTTTATAGGAGCAAAAATTTATGATGCAATAGAGTGGCGAAGAGGGAGAGAGGGAGGGAGGCAAAGATGACAAATAAGGACACATTTTACGCTTAATTAAGCAAGTTCAATAAACCGAGAGAATCAAAAGAGCCAAAGCGCACAGAGTTTCCCGGAAGGAAGTTATGGAGACAACAGGGCAACCCTTTTTTTTGCAATAGTAGTTGTTGTTCTTGTTATTGTTGCCTTTGCCTGCATAATTGCCAGCATAATTCATACCAAAAAAGAAAGAAAGAAAGAAAGAAGAAAGACGGAAATCATCGACTTTATTTTGCGAGCATTTTTTTAGGCTCGTCGAAAAGAATACACAAAAGGCGCAATGGGATAGAAGTCCTTATTTCTTTTTCTTGTTGTTGTTTGTGTGGCCGCCTGTCTTTGATGCATGAAGAGAGGGAGAACTAGAGAGAGTAAGTGGTGGTGCGGTGCGGTTATTGTGGCGGGAATGCTGGTTAAAAAGGACACCAACCGAGTGAGTCCTATCATCATCAAGATGATGATGATGATGATGATGATGATCATCTCTCATCAAATGCACTGCCAGGCCACTTGCTTTTTAATTAAAATCCAAAGTCATTTGCATGAGCTTTGAGAGAAAATTGCCAACCATTTGAAAGGAAAAAAGAGGACAGTAGGGAATTGCGTTGTGAGGATGGATGGATGGATGACTGAATGACTCTGAAGGGAGTGCCAAGTGGGAAGTATGCATTGTTATGTAAGTAGTTGTGTGTGTGTGTATGTGTGAGTGTGGTAAAGTGGTGGGCGGGGGGTACAACCAAGCAACGACCATTATAATCATTATCAATTGCGCTCGCGCTGACAACGAGCTTAACAATAGCACAGAAGGCCCAGTCAGAGATAGATGAGATGAGTCCAAGAGACAACACAAGCGCGAGATGGCCGAGTGGTAGAGTAAGTAGTGTAGGGGCCATAGACCACAAAATGCTTCTGCAATGCATACAAAGTAGGAAAAGCAGCAGCGGCAGTCACGAAGCAGCTGGGCGGAAGGAAGGAAGCGGCCAGCAACGGAAACGGAAAGCCTTATTAAGCGGAAACATTTCGCCTTTTGCCAGAGACAGACACACAGTGAGAGGTAGAGGGGAGAGGATGGCAAGCGGCGGCAGCGTTGCTCATAATTTATGCCAATATTTTTACAAGTAGTCGCCACCAAGACTTCATCCCCTCTATCGCCTGGGCCCTTAGTTGAAGTTGTTGCAGGCTCTAGCTTCTTTTTCATCTCCTCCTTCGACTTTGCTTCCTTCTTGTAGTCAAATCAAAAAGCTGCGCTGCTGATTTTATTGCCCTTCGACCAAAAAGGGAAAAGGACGAGACTTGCTTCTGATACTGCTGCTGCTGCTGCTGCTGTTGCTGCTCTTTCTTTTGGCATATAAATTGAAAAATTGCAATTGGGCGAACGAAACGGAACGCAAAGTAAAGGAATGAAATGGAAGGAAAGTGTAAGAAATGCTCTCAAAGGATTCGTGGCGGCTTTTGAAGTGTAAATCACAGTGAAAAAGTAATGACAATTTTCCTTCAGCCTGCACATAGTCAAGTGTAATTGGAGTGCACCGAAAGAGATAGCAAGAGAGAGAGAGAGAAGGACAGGATGTGAGAGGGATGCTAGGGCGTTAATGTGGAAATTGATATTTACCGTTGGGGTTTACTTCCCTTCGCTGCTTTTTCCTTCTTTGCTTGTCTTATACACAGCAAGTAAGCTAACTTAAATGCATTCCACAAGAAATGAAAAGCAATCAAGTGGAAGTGGAAACGTTCAAAGTTGAACCAAGCCAAAGAAACAGAGCCAGAGACAGGGACAAGAAAAAAGAGACGCCGACAGTGCACTAGCCATAAACTATACAAAGTTGACAGTTTAGTTAATGAAACATAAGAATGGGAGCTAAACTTGGTTATTCTTTTAGCCAATTGAGCGTTTTGTAGAACGATAATTGAATTTTTTTATCAATAAGAAAATGAATCGAAATTACTTGCATAACAAAAAACCAATTGTTTAATTTGAAACTAAAACGTAAATAAACGGGTTTATCTTAGTTTTGGCTTTAGATATGATGAAGCAACTGAATCCTTAATATAGAAACTTGATCTCCTTTAAACATTGAGACTTATTGCTATTAATTTCTGAAAAAAATGTTATAAGCTATATTAAGAATTAAATATTGATCGATTTTTCAGGCCATTGCTTAGACCGTTTGTGTCAAAAGACAAGCAATTTTAAAGCCAACTAAATGTTTAAGGACTTAAGGAAATATTACAAATTCTAAAAGCGAATTACGAGTTTGATAATCCAACATTTTTCTATTATACAAATGTTTTTATATACATATTCAATCAAACATATCTATATCTGATCTGATTTAATGTATCTATGTATGTAAAGTTATTCCTTGAAATTTTTTGTAAGCATTCACATAGCCCAAATTGATAGATTAAATAGATATTGAAGTTTGCTCTCTCAACTTTTTGGCTTCTCGCAACATTAACAAACCGCAAAAAATATTGAAAAAAATAGTCACAGTGGCAACCCAACTCAAGGAACAGCTTACGCATTCTGCCTGCTAACTACATATACAATACAGTAATATATATGTATGTATGTATATGTATGTATATTTCAAGTTTTCATCGTTGGTTTGTCCTCCAAACAAACCGAAAGTTGCACTCAAGTGCCTATTTATCTTATTAAGACGAGGCCAGCTTGTTTCTGGCTTCTGTTTGGCAGGGAGGAGGCCCAGTAATAGCATGAGCTCAACGAGAAGAAGTAGGAGAAACGGCCAGAGCCATTGTTGAAGCAACTTGGCAAGGACACACCAGAAGCAGCATCATCAGCCGTATTTTCTTTTCCTTCTTTTGGGTTTTTTTCTTTCTTTTTTTAGTTTGCTTATTAGTTTATTTTGCTGCTTGAAGTAGTTTCTAAGTTTCTGCTAGGGATCCGTCTCTCTGTCCCTTGCTCACTCTCTTTTTTCTGCAGTGAGCTGATGCTCCGTTTGTTTTGTTAATTTGATATGGATGCCAGGCCAGGGGGGTGGAGAGTCAGTTGAAAGAGAAGGGGAGGGAGAAGTGGACAGAAGTTGGAGGCGGATTCCGTTGACTTGTCCACTCATACATGTAAGCATGGTGAATGTGAGTAAGCAAACAAAATGAAAATTCTCTCTTGTTGACATGCCATCAGCAGTATCATCGTCATCATCATCATCCTCATCATCATCATCATCATCATCATCATCATCATCCTCTTCTTCGTCATCCGCATTCGCATTCGTATTCGGATGAATGTGGGTCTCAGTGAGTTTTGCTGAATGCCATGAATACGTTTAAAGTGCTGTGAAAATTTTTCGGTTACCCTAACTCCACACAGATCGTTTTGCCCTCGCTCTGGACTAGTTGTTTGATTTAGTCAAGAGAAGGAAAACGAGATGATGGGGCAGAGCCAGAGCCAGAGAGAGAGTGAGAGAGAGCAACTGCATGAAAATGTATGCTAATTGGCTTTTGATATTGTGTCCTGTGTATGAAATGTGTATATCTGTGTGACTTTCTTTCTGTGTATATGTGCGTAGTGTGTGGATGTAATGAGTTTAAAAGTGTAACTGGGATCGAGGAGGAGTGTTTTTGGGTGGGGAATTGACATCATTTTGTGGTTTCTGCTAGTGCAGTGACACCACTTAAGCTGAGTAGCATCGTATTAGTGGTTAAGCCAAGCAATAATGGGCGTGACTGTTGTCAGGTCACTGCTGCACTAGCGGTTGAATAAACGCTATTTGAATGTAATACGACTTTTATTAAGTGACACAAAATATGTCATGAAAGTTTAAGCAATCGGTTTAACAACTATTTTATTGTTAAGAGACTTCTTTAAAGTCTGACAAGGGGAAAGGACTGCCAATGCAATGCTTTCATTTGCTATCAAGCAAGAGATGATCTTTTAGCGAACTAAGAGATCCATTTTCAGTTGATTAGTTGACAAAATATTGAAACTTTAGGTTTCTACGTGGATTGTCATAGTATTTTCGTATTTATTGTTCCAATGCAAGTTGAAACCACAATTCAGTTTAAGACTTAATAACCTAACCGATCGTCTAAGATATTTCTATAAATCGCTTATACTTATAAGAATATATATAGTATATAAAGTGTATATGATTAATGTGTCTAGTTTTTTATATTAGCTATAGAATTTATAGTTGTTCAACGAAACTTTCGACATTGGTTTCTCGTTATTTGATTTGTGTATTTCATTTGCACGAAAAAGCCAGAAAAAGAAACTTTTTAATCAAAGTGTATACAACTTTCTGTCTAATTTATTAAACTCTCGAGATTTTCCCAACTCACACCTCAGGCGAAAATTTTCACAATTTGGGAAAACTCTAACGCACCCAGCTAACTAACACTCACAGTCACACAAACACACATACACTCACACACACATAAAACGAGGAGAGAAAAAACTCATAAATATCGATTTCATTGCGTTTTGCCGCATACATTTCATGGTTATCCAAGGGATTTGTTGATGTGAGGAGATTTGAGGGGGGCAAAAAGTACTTCGACTACCAAAAAGTATCGTGTGCGAAATCATCCAACACGCCATGACTAAAAGTTACTAAATTTTCCGGCCGTTTGCGTCATTAATTTCCACAAAACGAAAAAAGCA
This sequence comes from Drosophila willistoni, assembly GCF_018902025.1. NCBI lineage: Eukaryota > Metazoa > Arthropoda > Insecta > Diptera > Drosophilidae > Drosophila > Drosophila willistoni. The sequence continues at coordinate 3,651,821 of NW_025814049.1, read as the reverse complement.
GAGAAAAAAATACCAAAGCACACACACACACACACTGTGAAAGAGGAGAAGGAAAGCCGAAAAACCAATCCAATGGCATACGCAGAAATAAAAGACGAAACAGTGTAGAATGAATGAGTGACTAAGGAGGAGGAGGAGGAGGAGAAGAAGGAGGATGACGAGCATGAGGCGGAGATGAAGCAAGTCCAACTGGAGCATGGAAAGGGAGTAGAAATAATGGGGCACAGCAAAAGTTTCGCGACGAACGATGAACGACAAGGACAACGACCAAAACGAACGAACGAATGGACGCCGATGGCCGTGCTCTGATAAGGATAATGGATTTGGACTTCACTTCCACGCAAACGACGAGTAAAAGTAAATTTATTCATTGACAATTGAGTTGCGGGCTGCTGAAAATTGAGTTTGAGTTTTGGTTCAGTTCGAGGTTTGGGTCAACAGCAGCAACAGCAGTGGCGACATTATTTAGATATCCTCAACCTCGTTCCCATCATCGCCCATTGCCATAGCTATAGCCATCACCATCGCCATCACCATCATCGACATCGACATCGACATCGACATCCTCATCGTCAGTTCATCCCAAGTAATTTCAAGTGCCTGCATATTTATTTGCACAAACGCTTTGCTTTATTATTATGTATTCCTATTCCCTGTTATTAGAGTACAAACTTCGACGCAAGTTCTTTAGAGTTCTTCTCTCTTTCTGTACTTTCAAGTACTTCTCTTTCTTTCTGCGGCCTTTCTCTAGGTATTTGAAATATTTTCAAAAAAAAAAAAAGAAAACCCAAACGGGAGTGAGAGAGAAAATGTCAAGTGTACTTTTTGGCTTACCAAAAGTATGCTAAAGGCGGCTGTGGCACCAGAGGTCGGGCCGACCTTTTCATTTGACTGATTTTTCCATCTCTGGTTGGAGAGCAACAAGCAACTTATACAAGTTGTTAAGGCAAAGGAAAAAAAAGAGATTGTTGAAGCAAAGAAATTGAGAAGTTTTTCTTCTCTTTGCTACGATTCAAATCAATTGAATTTATGGGCTTGCATTGATTACAAGAAAAAACGTCCAATGAAATGCATCATAATAGTTTGTGTTATTAATTGACAAAAATCTACTATAACATTTATTAATTTCAGCAAAAATTAATTTAAAGCTGCCTTTTTTAAAGTAATTGTAAGGTATTATAATTACTAGCTATTATAATAAGGAAAAGTATGCTATAGAAACGTTTAAATTCGCCATAAACTTATGTCTTTCAAAGTTTTACAATTACGTGTTGAATTATCTATTAACCATTAGTGTCTTGACGATCTTTTTTTTTATTTTAAGTAAGTTCTAATAGTTTAAAAAGACTTAAAGATACAAGAAAAGATTTTCACAACGGGTTTATTAATTTCTTTGTGTATTCCATATAAATTTTTGGAGAATTTCAGTTTTGTCTTTAAATGCTCTTTTATAAACTCAAATCATTTGCATAAACTTGACTAAACTGCAATACATCCCACTCAATTTGTTTCTCTTCTTATTCCATCTCTCCCTCTCTTTTTTCACCCTCTTTCAGTGTTTGCCTTTCTGCCCCTACTTATTGTCGGAGTCTTCCTTTTGTGTCCCTCAATTTCTATCTGAACATTTCACATTCCTGCCGCAATACTTCACATGGCCTGTTCTATTTGCTAAGTCCTCATTTTATTTTGTACAACATTTTCTGTGTATTTTTTTTTTGTGCTCCTCATTTCTTTTAGTTGCATTACGCTTTAATGAAGGGGTATATTGATTTTGGTGTGCTGTTTGTTGGGTATTGAGACAAGTATTTGAGTCACATCTGGTATAACTTAAAGGTTATAGGTCTTTGGTTTCAAGGTTCTTTCGTTTAAAGGTTTGCTTGATTAAGAATGGTTTTTCCATAAATTAAAACCAAATAGTTGTATTATATTATAAATATTTCCTTCTTTTCAAATAATATATAGATATACTTTAAGATGATCTATTTCTGTAAACAAAGTTTACTATTAAAAACCTTTAAGAGATTTATTTCTCCTATGGATAATTGAGGTTCTTGGAAATATCCTTGAAACTTTTCTTAATATTTTTGCAATTTTTCCAAATAAAACTTGTTTTCTGAAATCTCAATGTCAGGGTATACAGCAATCAGCAGGGCTGAAAATGCATTTGTTTTTTTGGTCTATTTTATTTGCCGCATGAAATACTCGTTGCATGTTCTATGTAGCATGTAGTATGAAGTAGTAGTTGTATTTGTTGGGAGCAGCAGTAAAAGTCGCAATAGAAGATGTTGTCATCGTTGTCGTCAGACGTTGACGTTGTAGAAAATCTAGTTCCTGGCAAATGCCACAAAAGATTGATTTTTTGTTGTTGTTGTTAGTCTTCTTCTTTGCTACAACTTATTGTTGTTATTGCAGCTGTTGTTTCTTTCTCTATTTGGCAAACAGCCAGGCACAAATTTGTTTTGAGTGGCCCCTGCGACGACGACAACAAGTCCAGAAAAAGTCTCCAAAAAAATAAAGAAAATTCTATATATATGTATATACCGAGAAATCTATAATATATTCTGCTTTAAAGCATAAAATTTAATAACAACAACAAATTATAAACAAAATGCCATAGAGACAGAGATAAAGAGGAAAGAAAAAATCAAAACTTTTGCCGCCAGCACAAAACACGTAATAACATTTAAAAAAGTGCTGATGAGGTTGCAACA